>NC_041395.2:281330021-281587521 GCF_900747795.2 Erpetoichthys calabaricus
TTACTATTGACTTTCATAATGGGGTGGTGGTACCCCGTTGGAGGACAATGGCCGACGGTTATAGTGAAGCAATGTCAATTGATTAAACTGCCAACAACAACCAATCACGAGATATTTTGCATATTTTTCCCATTGAATAAAACAGTGAGTCACAACCCTATATAAATGTAATGAATTATTATTAAGTGATCCAAAAGGCAACAACCTGCATAGTTTAAGAACCTATGATCTAGTTAGTTAGTTAGTTCCTACCTCCATTCTGCTGAGATAGACTTACACTCCTTGCAATTATTGGATAAAGTGGGTTTGGGAAAGGCTGAATGTATGTTATGTGGTGTTATGATATGCTTTGTTATGTTACAGTGCCTATAAAAATATTCACCCCCTTGGAAGTGTTCACATTTTATTAGTTATGTAACATTGAATCACAGTGGATTTTATCTGGCTTTTTTAATCCCCATCAACAGAAAAAGACTAATGTCAAAGATGAAAACAGATCTTTTTCAAAGTGACCTAAAAGAATTATATATACAGTATAAGACACAAACTAATTTATTGCTTAAGTATTCACCCCTTTTAATTTCATGCACCTAAATCACTAGTGCAGTTGGTTGGTTTTAGATATCAAATAATCAGTTCCCCCTCCTTTAACTGCCACCTTATCGTGGTGGAGGGGTTTGCGTGTCCCAATGATCCTAGGAGCTCTGTTGTCCGGGGCTTTATGCCCCTGGTAGGGCCACCCAAGGCAAACTGGTCCTAGGTGAGGGATGAGACAAAGAGCGGTTAAACAAACCTCCTATGATGGAAAACAATTTTGGACGGCGTTTTCCCTTGCCTGGACGCGGGTCACCGGGGCCCCACTCTGGAGCCAGGCCTGGAGGTGGGGCTCGATGGCGAGCGCCTGGTGGCCGGGCCTGCACCCATGGGGCTCGGCTGGGCACAGCCCGAAGAGGCAACGTGGGTCCCCCTTCCCATGGGCTCACCACCTATGGGAGGGGCCAAGGAGGTCGGGTGCAGTGTGAGTTGGGTGGTGGCCGAAGGCGGGGACCTTGGCGGTCCGATCCTCGGCTACAGAAGCTGGCTCTTGGGACGTGGAATGTCACCTCTCTGAAGGAGTACTTCGAAGACCTCCTCAATCCCATTAACATGCCTTCCAATGAGGAAGCAGAGCCTGGGGACTCAGAGGTGGGCTCCCCCATCTCTGGGACTGAGGTCACCGAGGTGGTCAAAAAACTCCTTGGTGGCAGGGTGGATGAGATACGCCCGGAGTTCCTCAAGGCTCTGGATGTTGTAGGACTGTCTTGGTTGACACGCCTCTGCAACATCGCATGGACATCAGGGACAGTGCCTCTGGATTGGCAGACCGGGGTGGTGGTCCCCCTCTTTAAGAAGGGGGATCGGAGGGTGTGTTCCAACTACAGAGGGATCACACTCCTCAGCCTCCCTGGAAAAGTCTATTCAGGGGTCCTGGAGAGGAGGATCCGTCGGATAGTCGAGCCTCGGATTCAGGAGGAACAATGTGGTTTTCGTCCTGGTCGCGGAACAGTGGACCAGCTCTATACCCTTAGCAGGGTCCTGGAGGGTGCATGGGAGTTTGCCCAACCAGTCTACATGTGTTTTGTGGACTTGGAAAAGGCATTCGACCGTGTCTCTCGGGGAATCCTGTGGGGGGTACTCCGAGAGTATGGGGTACCGGACCCCCTGATAAGGGCTGTTCGGTCTCTGTACGATTGGTGCCAGAGCTTGGTCCGCATTGCCGGCAGTAAGTCGAACCCGTTTCCAGTGAGAGTTGGACTCCGCCAGGGCTGCCCTTTGTCACCGATTCTGTTCATAACTTTTATGGACAGAATTTCTAGGCGCAGCCAGGGCGTTGAGGGGGGTCCGGTTTGGTGGGCTCAGGATTGGGTCACTGCTTTTTGCAGATGATGTTGTCCTGTTTGCTTCATCAGGCCGTGATCTTCAGCTCTCTCTGGATCGGTTCGCAGCCGAGTGTGAAGCGGCTGGGATGAGAATCAGCACCTCCAAATCCGAGACCATGGTCCTCAGCCGGAAAAGGGTGGAGTGCCCTCTCAGGGTTGGTAGCGAGATCCTGCCCCAAGTGGAGGAGTTCAAGTATCTCGGGGTCTTGTTCACGAGTGAGGGAAGAATGGAGCGTGAGATCGACAGGCGGATCGGTGCGGCATCCGCAGTAATGCAGGCGCTGCATCGGTCTGTCGTGGTGAAAAAGGAGCTGAGCCGCAAGGCGAAGCTCTCAATTTACCAGTCGATCTATGTTCCTACCCTCACCTATGGTCATGAGCTATGGGTAGTGATCGAAAAAACGAGATCGCGAATACAAGCGGCTGAAATGAGTTTCCTCCGCAGGGTGTCTGGGCTTTCCCTTAAAGATAGGGTGAGAAGCTCAGTCATCCGGGAGGGGCTCAGAGTAGAGCCGCTGCTCCTCCGCATCGAGAGGAGTCAGATGAGGTGGCTCGGGCATCTGATCAGGATGCCTCCTGGACGCCTCCCTGGTGAGGTGTTCTGGGCACGTCTAACCAGGAGGAGGCCCCGGGGAAGACCCAGGACACGCTGGAGGGACTATGTCTCTCGACTGGCCTGGGAACGCCTTGGGATTTTCCCGGAAGAGCTAGAAGAAGTGGCCGGGGAGAGGGAAGTCTGGGCATCTCTGCTCAAGCTGCTGCCCCCACGACCCGACCTCGGATAAGCAGGAGACAATGGATGGATGGATGGATGGAAATAATCAGTTCAATGGAGATCATCAGTCTGGGATTTCAGTATAAATGCACTTGCATGAAGAAGGTTCAGCTTGTGGTGAGTCTACCTTGTGGCCTAACATACACAATGAACACAAAAGAACAGTCCAAGCAGCTCAGTGAAAGGGTTATTGAAAAGCACAAGTCAAAGGATGAAGAGAAGACAACATCCAAGTCACTGAAAATCCCTTGGGGTCCATTTAATATATGTCCAATATAACAGACCCAAGGATTGTCTGAGTTCAGGACTAAAGTAATAAAAAAGTGCAATTTACATAAAACCATTTAGTTCCAAGCTCTTTTTAAAAGGTTATTATATTATTAAGAAAACAAAATCAATAATTAATTACTTCCAGTGTGATGGATCACTGTTATTATGTTAATAACAGAAATAAAGTGTCCTTAACTTTAGAAAGAATGATTATTATTATTATACAGGGTATTATATTTAAACAATAGGGGCAACCAGATTTTGAGGTCAGGAAATGCTAGCACCTCAGAAATTCTGAAAGTGAAGAAACCAAGAAACATGATTAAGAAACCACTTACGTGGCAGCTGTCTAAATGCTTCTGGAGATTGCAGCAGCCATAACTGTCAATGAGAAGCAAGTTGAATCAGCTTCTAGACAAGTTAGGGCCATTGAGTAAAAAAAACCAATATATGCCAACATAAGATCGACAGTCCTAGACTGCTGATTTTCAGAGACATGAACAGTAACAGAGAAAATGGACATGAGAGCTGTAATTCATTTTAGAAACGCTTACATTTGTTTTTCATACTGTACCATAAATTATTATGTTTTCTTCTTGATTTGATATTTTTTATGTCTTCCACATAATTTTTGTTTCTGAAGTACTGGCTTTGAAATTCTTGCTTTTTGAATAACATTTAACTATTAGCTTCTGGTTCTGTGTGTCTTTTACAGGTTTTATATATTTGAACCACTCCATTGTTTCCTGCCTAAGATTCTTGTTTCACATCCTAAACTAGCTTGCCTGATCATTTCTGGCTTTGACCTCTTTCTTGTTATCCTGTTTTTTTTGACATCTCCTCATTCCATTTCCACTGAGAAGCTGCTGCCACCTTCTACACCACACCAAAAGACATCTTGGTTATTATCAAGAGGTGCCCAAAGAGACATACTGTAAAACATCCTCCAAAAGTATGAATCAAAAGCATAAAAACAACTCGCAGGCTGTACCTGCCACTGCCAGTGACATAGAGCCCCCTGAGAAGAGAAAGCTGGAGTGTTGATGAGTTCAGAAAACACAAAAAAAAAAACAAACACTTAGAGTTCCATTTTCTTTTAAAAAAATAATAAAAATTCAGCCACAGCACTGTACCTACAGATTGAATTTAAAAGATTATGTTACACATGAGTGAGGACATGAACAGATATGACAATGCACAGTTACTGATCCAATTATTTATGTCATCAACAAATCAAAATACCAACCAAAATAAATGACAGAGTCTAAATAAAAGCTCAAAACAAGCAGGCATGATGACAAACAATAGCAGAGATAGGTCAGAATTCTGTGATAAACAGATTCATTTTTTTGAGGTCTACATTTCATTGAGGAGCAGGTATGTTTTTTTTGCAGTTTCACATAAAACAGAAATATCATATCAGAGCCAGCTCACTGAAAATTGTAATCATAAACATATAAGCTTTCATTTGCACTATGCCTTGCATTACGTCTTCAGGTTTTTTCAAGGTTTCATCCGTAGCTTACGTAACCATCATTGTCTGGCATTGCTGTCCTCTCTTATTCAAAGAAAATGTGTTTCATTATTAAACTCCATAAATATATATAAATATATACTCATGCTACACAAATATAATTACTTTTTTGTAAATGGATTTCATTATACACAGTCCACATAATTGCTTATTCTAGTGATTTGCACATGGTTGGCTGCAGCTCTTGTTAGCATCAATTATATCTGGAGAGTCTGCCAGGTTGAGACAAGAGAATTCACTTTAAAGGCTAATTTTTATTCAGCATTTAGAGCTCAAGTTCACACCCACCTACAGGGAAGGAAAGCATGAGTATCACATGGTGTAATAAGGAAAATTTGGGTTCTATCTCCAAACTAGCCTAATCACCTTCAATGAAAAGCAGTCCAGCCAAAGCAAAATTGAACACCAGAATCAATATATGGGTTGTGGTTAGTTCATTGGTATCATCTTTAGAAGAAAGATGTAACAAGGAGTATTGATTACATGGAAGAATCTATTAATAAATAAATAAATAACATGGTGAGTCATAGTTGCTCTTTCAGGTTGTGGGGAGACCACATGTGGTGACTCTTTTTTATGACCTGAGACCTCAATGAATAAAAAATAATTTTCCATTCCGATACCACTTGACAGATAAAAGCAATTTTTTACTTGGAAGGTAAAGAAAATATGGCTGGCATATTGATAAAATGAGAAGTCAAGAAAAATTACATCTTTTATTGGCTGACTAAAAAGATTACAATATGCAGTCTTTCAGGGCAATCAGCCCCCTTCTTCAGGCAAGATGGGGCTTGAGTTGACCAGAAAGCTTTCATATTCATATTTCAAAAGCACTTAACTCATTAACTAAAACTGTCAGTCTAGGCAACAACAAAAATAAAAAAAAATCTCCTCTCAAGTATCATACTTCCTTTTTAATGGATCTCACTTGTCACGTGATTTCAAATTTGTAGGTGAGTTTTGCCAAAATGTAGTTCTCTGAGGATACTTAAAGAAAGACAAACAGTCAATAATTAGAGATAAAGTTATGGAATATAACAGTCCTCCATGACCTGACATGTCATGTGCTATAGCCTTGCGCACTAGAAAGAGAGATACCTGTCTTAGACTACATCCACACTATTACTATTTAGTTTAAAAACATGACCTCCGTCCATACTTGTGTTTTCACATTGTATTCGAAAGCATCTCTGTCTACACTAAAATGACTGAAAATATCATAAGACATAGTAATTTGATTGCATTAAGTATGCGTGCATGAGCAGAAACAGGAAGAGGAAGTGTCCTCTATGCTAGACAATCATTTGCAGTTTGTTTTTACACATGGAGAACAGCAATGGTAAATAAGAAAAACAAAAAAACAGATTGTTTTGTTTGGACAATAAAGTGTAATTGTTATTATAAGCAATACACAACTTTGAGGCAAACAAAGTAACCGAGAAAATTTAATGAGTAGGATCCAATTAGGGAAGGGCCACATAATAAGCATTAATCAATCAGATTGCGATTAAAGTCTGCATTTTCAAAATTCTCCATTTTCACCCATCCACACTGCAGCCGATGGTTTAAGAAGTGAAAGGCTCTGGAGAAGCATTTTCAAAAGTCTCTGTCTTTTGGATTTACAAACACTGGGATAGTGTCATAAAATGCGAAAATTGAGACTAATGTTTATGTTTCTTCTATATGTATTTGAATCCAAAGTGTTAAATAGGCACATTATGAAATAATTAATAATGTAATGAAAAATGAGAAGGCATTGTAGTCAAGGTGCTATACTGTCACCTTGCATTTTAACACTCTGACATACAGTACCACTTGTAAGAATATGTAACTTTGGAAAACACTGTCATGGACATAAAGAGCTAAATAAGCATTTCATTTTGTAATAACTTAGTGATTAATGTTGCAATTAAAACTTTTTATGTTACATTTTTCCTTTTAAGTTACAATGTGATTCACATCATATGGACTGAAACACTTTGGTTGGAACAACAGAAATAGACATCATTCTAGATTGCATTACCCAGCTGCATCTTCAGGGGATTTTGCATTACACTTGAGAGAACCACACATGGACAGAGGGAGGGTGAAACAATGGTGTTTAGTACTGCTGCCTCACAGCCACAGAGATTCAGGAGCAATGGTCTGCTTTGTTGCTGTCTAAATGCATTTTTCATTTGTCCCCACCACATCACGTTTGTATACTGTAGACTTGCATTGGCTCCTTATTAGTGTCATACAGTAAGCGAGTTGTTGAAAGACTGCTGTCCTGTCCAGAGTTGACAGTGATGCCATGTTAGGCTGAACATCTCTGTGACCCTGAGATGGCAAAGGTTTAGGAAATGAACAGATGTTTGAATGGACTGAGTCTCCCTTGATGTTTCTGAAATTAAAATCTGTCATCTATGCATGGATAGCAGAACTGGTCAAAGTGGATTATTCTATGCCTGTATATCTCAGGCCACATGGATGAAATCCAGCATTTGTTTGTGCATTACTGGGGGTCCTATAGCTGTTGGTCCATGCTTGGAAAAAAGACTGAACTGCACATACTGTAATAAAGAGTATGCCTTAAATTTTGTACATTCCTTTAAGACATCTGACTGTCATTCCTAAATCTATACAGTTACTGCTATAACATACATGTTCTGTGATTCTTCAGATAAGGAATACAGAAGTTTACAGATAAGGTAATTAAGACTCGTTAGTCATGGTACAAGATAGAGGTAAGATGCTGCATTTTGATTAGATAGATAGATAGATAGATAGATAGATAGATAGATAGATAGATAGATAGATAGATAGATAGATAGATAGATAGATAGATAGATAGATAGATAGATAGATAGATAGATAGATTACCACATGCAAGTAAGAATGTTACTATACTCTGTACTCCCAGAGCAGAGAACTAATTAGTAATAAAAAGAGGCCCACTGTGTTATACAGCCACATATTAAATAAAACAATAAGTTTAGCAGAGACACTGGGAAAAGCCCAGCAGACGTATTTTAGAATAACATTAATGATTTTTTCTAAAGAAGGTCTGCACAGTTCCACACAAAGACTTTTTTTTTCTTCTAACTTTAGATAATATTTTTCCATTGAGTTACGGGGGCACATTAGTGTTCTTCCAAATGAGTAGAATTAATTGCTGGACTAACAATGTAGTGTGGACCATAATGTTTAGTGTGTCACCAGATCTGCCAGTCTAAAATTGTCTGGCATAACTCCAAATGCTGCTGTAAGAAAATTTGCAGTGATCACAAATCCTACTATATAAGAAAAAATCTTTTCCCTAAAGGGTTTTAATTTGAGACATAAAGCATATACCCAAGTGAGGCTGGAGCTACCTGGCATTGTTTACAAATAGTGTCCAATCCCTGATATATTTCACACAATTTAACTTTAAAGAGGTGTGATTTTCAGCAGAATTTGAGCATTTTTTGCACAAATTAATGAAGAATGGATTTTGTGAACTATCAGATCCCACTCCTTGCCTAAGATTTTGATAGGGAGGTCTCTTTTCCAGCATTGCCCAAAGGTGGTCTACTGGTGTGCACCATGACAATAATTGATAAAGTCTGGAAATGCTGCCAAAATTCTTCTCAGTACTATTAAAAATATTTTCAAATGTTACCGCTGGTGGAGGATAAGGTAAGTAAGGCAATTTTTATTTTTTTAAAAGTTTCTAAAATGTAAATAGAAAAGTACATATGTTAAAGGAACTCCTTATTTATAGCAAATTGATCAAATGATGTACACATATTATTGATAAAAAGATCTCTAAAGGTTGTGATACCTAGTGTCTTAATTTCTATGTGAGTGAGAGAAGGTTCAAATACAAAGTTATCCTGTAGTGGAGCAGCAGAAAGCGATGTCTTTTTCTTTGTTTCATGGTTCCAAATTTGGAGTGAGCAGAGTACTGTGGTGATATCAGTTAGGGGTCCGTGGCAGTGCAAAGATTTTTAGTAAAACCGGTCCACTCAGTGTGGATGAGGGGCCCTGGGGTGTTAATGATGGAATTGGAAGAGTGTTTATTTACGTGCAGATGTGAATGGGTTGGCCATTTTTCTCATTAACACTCTGGGGTGCATAATTAGACATCTGCTCCCATTAAAGCATGAAAGCATCCTGAGTAGGAAAGGGGGTAAAAGAGAAATCAAAGGTCACAAAAAGGCAGAAATGGGAGTGTGAGCCTGCATGGTGGTGAGGAGGAAGGCAGTCAGTAGCTTGCGAGGGAGTGAGAGGAATATCGCTCCAGGAGTGGATCATTCCCCGCTAAACAGGGCGGAGGAGCGGGTTGATTGCGAGGATTCTTAAGGGACCTGTAGGTACCGAGTATGGTGTACTGGAAGACAAAGGTCTGGCTCCGATGCTGAAGGATGGTGGTCAGGAAGAGAACCAGAGACAGGGACCACAGCTGTTGGCGTTTCTGGCTGGCAGCAAGAACTGCAAGGTGAACTACAGAGACAGACAGAGAAAGACATGCTAGATTGGCAGGAAAGGAAGGGAAGAGGAAACTGAATGTCTGAATGATTTTATTCTTGGATCTTAATAAAAAAGAATTTAATCATTGCTGGCTTTAATCTCCACAAATGCACTGATTTAATTAAGGATTACTTGCTTATGGAACACCTGCATTGCACTTTGGTTTTTATAAACACTGCTATGTGCATCATTTTGCACCTACCCTTGTTATAATGTTTCCTCCTTCACCCTAGTCCAGGGGTCCTCAGTCACAGTCCTCGAGGGCCGCAGTGGCTGCAGGTTTTTGCTCCAACCCAAAGGTGCACTAAGATGGAGGTGAAGGGAATGAGGTTACGAGAGAGGCCAAAGAAGATATGGTTGTACGTGGTGTCCAGGGATACGAAAAAAGTATTAGTTTCACCCTATAGCAGGGGTCCTCAATCACGGTCCTGGAGGGCCACAGTGGCTGCAGGTTTTTGCTCCATCCTAATTGCTTAATAAGAAGCACTTATTGCTCAAGTAACAATTCTGTTTCACTTAGGTTGTCTTGCTCGTTAAGATTTTGAACCCTTATTGCTCATTTTAGTCTTAAACAGCTGTATTCTCTGTTTTTAATTGCTCATAATTAGCAATAACACGCACATGACAAAAGAGAGCAGCATTTCTCCATTTAGCTTGTTTCCATTTACACCTGTGTGTATTTAGCATGCACTAGTCTGGGAATGAGAAATTGTAATGAGCAGGATCCAATCAGGGAAGAGCTACGTAATAGACGCGGACAAATCAGAGTAACGATTAAAGTCAGAAAATCTGTGTTTTTGCCCATCCACACCACAATATTGAGGCTGTGATTTCAGACATTTATGGCTGTGGAAAGTGTTTTCAAAAAGTCTCTCCTTTTGGAGGTTAAAAATGCCAGGGTAGTGTAGATGTAAGTCAAAAATGGAAACTATTGAATGCATTTGAAAAAAAAACAAAAACACATAGTAGTGTGGACAGGGCCCAAGGTGATTTGGGATGTGAAGTGAAAGGCGGACAATGACTGGGCAAAAAGGTGCACTAAGATGGAGGTGAAGGGAATGAGGTTACGAGAGAGGCCAAAGAAGATATGGTTGTATGTGGTGTCCAGGGATACGAAAAAAGTATTAGTTTCACCCTATAGCAGGGGTCCTCAATCACGGTCCTGGAGGGCCACAGTGGCTGCAGGTTTTTTCTCCATCCTAATTGCTTAATAAGAAGCACTTACTGCTCAAGTAACAATTCTGTTTCACTTAGGTGTCTTGCTCGTTAAGATTTTGAACCCTTATTGCTCATTTTAGTCTTAAACAGCTGTAGTCTTGGTTTTTAATTGCTCCTAATTAGCAATAACACGCACATGACAAAAGAGAGCAGCATTTCTTCATTTAGCTTGTTACCATGTACACCTGTGTGTATTTATCATGCACTACTGAGTTTAATTAAATACTTGGAAGGAAAGTAAAGAGAAAAAAGTGAAGGACTGAGAGTTACTTCTCCATTTTAACCTTCAAATCATTTGGATGATATCCTTAGAAAGGGGAAGAAAATCTATGATATGAGAATTACCTGACATAGCAGAGTTAAAGCAGTAACAAGCCATGAAATTAAATTATTGGCATGAAACTGCTTGCTAATTAAGCAACTGGGTTAGAACAAAAACCTGCAGCCACTGCGGCCCTCCAGGACTGCGATTGAGGACCCCTGCCCTAGTCCATCTAAGTCAATAACTTTCAATGTCTGGGGTTCCAGAACAAGTGTTCCAGTAACATCATAAGTATACTGTAGACTGATTACTAATAGATTGGTGATTATTATTAATGACCAGAGCACTAAGAACACTTCCTACATGATTTTCTTTCCAGTTCCAACCAAGCAGGTACACATTCAACATCCATCCATCCATCCATCCATTATCCAACCTGCTATATCCTAACACAGGGTCACGGGGGTCTGCTGGAGCCAATCCCAGCCAACACAGGGCACAAGGCAGGAAACAAACCCTGGGCACACACACACACACACACACACACGCACACACACACACACACACCCACACACCAAGCACACACTAGGGACAATTTAGAATCGCCAATGCCAACCTGCATGTCTTTGGACTGTGGGAGGAAACTGGAGCACCCGGAGGAAACCCACGCAGACACGGGGAGAACATGTAAACTCCACGCAGGAAGGACCCGGGCAGCGAATCGGGTCTCCTAACTGCGAGGCAGCAGCGCAACCCACCGCGCCACCGCACATTCAACATTCTCTTCATTTTTCCATTGTCAAAATTTACAAATATCCTCAACCAAGTAATCAGATAATACCATGGCACCTGTTGCTTTAAATCTTCGAGAAATTGACTTTAACACATAGTCTTTTTTCCTTCTGTATAAATGTTCTTATAACAGACTTGACGTTTTTAAAAATGATTTACTATTAATAATTGGAATACTCTGAAAGAGGAACACAAATTGTAGGGCAATATTTATTTTAGTTATTATCTATGCCCATTTAGAGAGAGGCGAAGAGTTGCTCATCTTTGACATCTTGTTGAGTGCTTTCCACCAAACAGCAAGTGCTTACCACTGTGTTTATAAAAATCTTTAAGATTTCTTGTAACTGCAACTCCCAGATATTTCAACTTTTCTGAAACAGTTAGCATATAGTCTTCAAATATACAACTAAGTTCTAACAAGTTTATTATTTTTCTAGGTTAATTATAAATTCAGAGATTTTGTAAAGGTCACTTATATATATATTATAATAATATATATTAAGATTAAAGAATAATACATTAGAGCCTGTGATGAACAAGTTGAATTAGTTTTAAATTTGTTGATAAATCAAAACAAAATCGATGTGTTAATATGTAAATATCAACAAAAATAATCATGCAAGTCATGTCTCTAATTCCTAGCTGAGAATCATGGGTTCAGAGCAGGAGAATAAAATTGTTTGGTAGGCCATGGTATTTACAGGTTAACACTGACCTTAAGAGTGACTGTAAAACATTGATTTCTGCCAATACTGAACTTAGGCAGAATTAGATGCCACAGTTCCAGCTGAGATATAAGCCAGGCGAGAATGAGACAAGGTCGGATGAAGTAAGTAATGACAAGGAATAGCTAAGCTTGGAGTCACTGCTGCTAAAGAGGGAAATCCAGTAAAGTAAAATCCAAGTGGGACACACAGGAGGCTAATGTTATTTTGAATACTTTGGTCTGGCACAATTTGGTTCAAGAGTGGCATCAGTGGATAATGTGGGGGAAACTGCCTTGATTTGAAAGTTTCTCCTTAAGAAACACCATTGGCAGACATTTGGAAAATCCAGTGAAAGATGAACAGTTACATGAGTATTTTCTGGGAAGTGTGGTGCAGAGACAACTGTAGCTTCAAGGAAATAAGAAATTTACAGTAGATGTCACACATAATGGCAAAAGGAAGTTTTGTTTCACCACTTAGAAAGTAAACAGCAAAACCTTACAGACAGTTCAGAAAAATGATTTTGTGCCAACTGATTTGAACCACTTGACTAACTGATTGGTCATGACACTTGTTTGTATCGAGTATATAGCATTATTTTGCATCAGAGTGGCACAGCTTAGTAGAAACACACCAATGATCGAACTCATTTGATTTTGGGCAAGTACTAACCTGTAGTTAGAAAAAGTAAGAGCTCAGGTGCAATATGAGGATGAATAGACAGGGGGTTCTAGAACTGTTAAGATAGGCCCAGTGAGGATTTTGTATATGTGACTGTTTAATATGTGAACTTTGTATTCTCAGTGTGTTTGTTATGAAATTGAGTATGCTCCTATGGCAAAGTAGGAGATAGTCTTTAAAAAAATTCTACAAACATGGACTACACTATGCTGACTGAACACAAAATCCACAAGCTGGCTATGGCTCACACAGGCCTAAAAAGGGGCCATTACTTCTTTAATATTCAAAAATATACTACAGGAAACACAAAATTCCTTTTTAAGGAAAGGAACTATCAAAACCTTTAGCTAGGAAGGACAGAATAATCTTTACAAATACATGACTTCATTCAGGAATCTAAAATAAAAATGGCAAAAAAGGGTTTGCCTCATAATTAAGCACAGCACATAAGTCCCAATACGCAATCCAATTATTAAAACCCAAGAACAGAAGTAAAATAACCTAGAACCAGAAAAATCAGTTCTTACAATTATATGCACTATAGGAATGTTAATGAACCACTTTAGTCAACTAGTAAACCCAGAGAGAAGATCCTGCAATAGTGATATTAGGGCAGCCCCACTTCCTGAGGATCCGCCTGCAAAGAACAAGGAATGGAAACCATTTTAAGGAGACAGTACATAATTATTACACAAAACCAAAACTCAGACACAAGAAAAATTATAAAGTTAAGAAAAACTAAAAACGGTAAAATATAAAATAAATATAAGCAATGGAGTAAACCCTGGCTGTGGTAAAACAGAGTTCATTCATTCTTAAATTTTATTTATTTGATGAACTCACTAGTTTTGAATAGTTTTGCCTGCTTGGCATCATTCAGGGTAAGTGAGTCACAACAAAAGAACCAAACATTTTTGAGAACCTACATTTCTCTTGGTGACTCAACATTACCTGATAAATATACAGTTTGATCTCAATTCTGCATGAATGATATGTCAATAATTCATTTATTTTGTTTTGGCTCTTTCTAAAGTGGACACCACCAAAAAACTGCTACACAAGTGCAAAGCTACAGTACCTTGATCCTGTGACCTATCCAATACATTGTCATGGGCACTCAGTACATATCCTTGCAGCACTGGGAGCAAGGCAGGAACTAACCCTGGACACAAACACATCCAAAGAAAATGCCCAACACAGAGAGAATGTGCAAACCTTACACAAGCAGTCATCAGTCACATCTTTCCCATATAGATAACTAGCAAAATACCCGCACTTAGCAATGGAGAAGTAGTGTGTTAAAGAAGTTATGAAAAAGAAAAGGAAACATTTTAAAAACAATGTAACATGATTGCCAATGTAATTGTCGTCAGCTTATTTTAGTATTGAGATTGAATTTGATGATTGTAAAGAGTTTAATTTATGATTGTAAATGTTGTGTATGAGAAATGCACATTTATAGGATGTAAGGTACCTCTTTGCAAACGACGTTTGCAGTTCTGCCCTTGGGCTGTAAAAAGACCAAGCTGCCTGCTGAGCTTACTCTTGAGCATGCAATGTACAGTTGGCCATGTGAGAAGCAATTTTGTGTCAAGTCAATGCCGACCTTTTTTAGAGTCTGGCCGTGTGACTTATTTATTGTCATTGCGAAGCAGACCCTTACTGGAAATTGGGGGAGTTTGAATTGGAATGGGAGGTCAGAGGGTATGAGAGGGATGTGAGGAATAAATACAGTCTCCCCTGAGCCAGTTCCAGTGAAGACAGTTGCCTCAATGAGTGTTCTTGTGCAGAGATTTGATCTGAAGCCTAGTGCCATTACAAAGTTTTGGTGGTTGTAAGTTTCATAGTAGCATAATTGGTGTGCCGACCTTCAAAAGTACAGTATGCGGAGGCATGCCCAGAGGATTAAGAGTGTGAAGAAACTAAATGAAAAAGCAGGAGTCACCAGCAGGAAGACGTGAAGCAAAGCAAACAATAACAGGCTTGAAGCGGTGGAGTAAAGGAGAAGGGAGCAGTGAGCACAATGAACAGCTGAGGAAAGTAAGGAAGCGAGTGAGAAGGCACATGAGCATGGGATGTTGTTAATGTATACAGGCAGGGTGCCAACCACGTGGTAGGTGCGCGGACAGCGGCCGTGCGGAAAAAGAAAGGGGGACCAGGGGCGGCTCATGTGCGTCTCTGCCGTGAAATAAATCCTGTGTTAACAGAAATAAGGAATGAAACCACCCAAAGTAGAGGTCAGTTCCGAAAGTTCCTTACAGCATAATTGTGAGAACCACCAAAAATTAGACGTTATTTTCAAAAGTTCGTTATAGGGAATGGCGCGAAATGAAACATACTTAAGGTTTGTTAGTACAGGATGAGCATGGGGAAATTTGGGCTTCCTACGTATATTGGAAGTTGCAGAAATAGTGAGGATGGGTTTCCCCTATCTAATGTATATATTCAGTTTAGGGGGTACACCCGTTTTCCACCCTTGGGTGCTGCAATAGGACATGAAACATACCTACTGTAACATTTATAAGTTCACTGCAAGGAATGAGCATGCAAAATTTCAGCTTCCCATCTATATGGAAAGTGGGAGAGTTAGTGATGAGTCAGTGAGGGCTTTGCCTTTTATATGTATAGATTTGGTGTAACTATCATTGATGAGCTGCCATGCTTTTTATCTCCAGGTAATTTGGTTTGTGCCCTCATCTCTGGAAGTGCTTTCTAAAATAACTGGCAACTGTAAATTTGTCCAGCATTGGTTTGGGTATGCTAGAAGTATAAGTTCAGACTCTTTGCAACAGAAACTTTTTTTTTACTTACAGGATAACTGATAAACAGTTTGTTTGTGAATAAGCTGACATCTACCTGGTGCATGAACATCAGCTAAAGAGCTAAGATGATTTTAAGGGTATAGCAGTAAAAGGATCAAAAACCAAATTAAAATTGCCTTTATAAATAGCACTTAATGGCTAGCATCACTTTAATGGATGTAATACCTGGAGAAGCCCATGTCCATGTATTGTAAACTACAGAGGCACACATTCAGATTGTCATGGTACATCTATAATTGTCATAAGTGATCTGTTGTATTTTTAAATCATCTCACTTGTTTCCTTGTTAGGATTGTTCCACATGTGTATCTCATTTAACGTGGCTCTCTGTTGAACTGAGGCCTGTTGTTTTAGCAGTAAAACTGATATCTAGGTAATTGCAGAGGCAGAGTCTCAGATTAAGCTACTAGGAGGCTTTCCACTTAAGTCATATTAAAGTGCACGCTTACGCAACATTGCCAGGACCACAAACTGATTGTACAGGGACTGTGACTTTTTGACCCGTTCACATGGCTAATAAAACATTAATAGACGCAGACGAATTCCAGTGTATAGATCCCTTCTGTCTGTGATGTTTAGGGTCCTGCAGCGATCTCATACAGGGCTCCATTCTGTCTGCAAACAATGAACTGCTGTTCACTCTGTATTATGATGCTCTGTAATAACATCGACAAGCTAATAAAATATTTTTCTTGTCTTGATGATTGCTTCTCAATAAACATAATATTGTTTTTACTCAGGATGATCAATATATATTCACTTTAAATGTAGGTGGTCAGACTCCAGTTCTGTTTTTTTTAAAGTTTGTGTTACCAGTGACCATGATATGGCATTTAAAATTTGAGTTCAATTGCTCCAAAGCTTGCCTGCATTGCATATGTGGAAAAAGCCATCAAATATTACAGTCAAACCTTTCTTTTTAATTGCCGCATGTCACTTGAATGTTGTATGTTACTGATGTTCCACTCTCTGTGTACAAAAGCCATTGAGACCAATCAAATAATAAAGCTGCTCTGTGCATTATTTAGCAAAGGAATGGATTTGTTTCAGACTCAAAATACTGCAAGCATTCCATGTAAAAGCACTGAAAATAAAAAAAAAGAAGAAAAATCAATGAAAGCTTTGCCTCACAATGTCTTTTCACGTGGCTCACATATGGTTATGTTCTTCACTGTTCATCTCTCAATAGCTACTTTATGTAGTGCAAAATGTCAATATTTAGATTCCCTTCAAGTCTGATGGCTGATTATTTTTGTGGTTTGTGCTCAAATGGCTGTTCACCAGCAATGAGTTCTCCCTTCCCACATTGTGAGGGTTTTAAATTGCTAAAATAACTAGTTGATATTTGATAAGTTTTACGATGATTAGGAAAGTTTGTGACTCACATGCACTGGCACTACCAAAGATGAATCATTGTAGTTTTGAAACAAACACTTCTAAATTTGTCAGTCTAATAGCTTTGCAATGGCGGGCCAAATTATTCCAATAAATAAACAGAATATGGGATTGTTGCAATGTGTCGGACTTTTAAATGCACACTCCTGTTTTCATGCTATATTTACAAGTAAGTAGACATATTCATTAAAATATAAGCTCTGTAGAGCTGCTTCCTGTGCATGACCCAAGGGCATATGACCTTAACCTTGAAAGTGAGGCCTAAAACCTCAATGGAATACCCCCAAGAGGAAATTACATCCTAAGACTGATTGCCAAATGCCTCAATTATTCAAATTTTACAATGGAAATATATACGGTCGGCGGGTCTAACAATGGCGTACTGTAAGCCAGACCTTTAAAAGTTTCCACAAGGTTCCCCTTCATTCAAGAAAGAAAAAAGGAATGTAAAACAAGTCACAGTTATTCTGCAGGTCAATTTATTTTATGTTTGGCAAGCTGAAAATCTGTGAAAGAGAAGATAAGGAAATTCCTGGAGAAACTGGCTTCTTAATTTAATTTTTCTGCTTTTGCCACAGTACTGTGATTTATAAACTGGAATTATGTCAGTGAAGTGTCACCATTCTTAAATTTGAAAGTCAATTACTTCATGTCTTGTTGATGGAGACATCCTTCCAGTATGACCCATACATGCTCAGCTGGAGCCAGTTATACTGGATAACTTTGTAGTGTTCAGGTTCTAGCTAAATTATGTTTTATAATTAGACTTGTCTACCTATCTGTTCCACTGCTGCTTAAGTCATGCTTTTTGTTTCACAAAATGTCTTAAGTAGCTTAAGTAACATACTTATTTCTATAACAGGCTTGACACCATGTAGCATCAGCAAAATTCGTGATCACTGAATTATTTTAAATAACATATTGGATTTTCTTAAAGAAGCCATATACAGTGTGTAAACTTGCTTTCAATAACTGATGCTTATTTTTTAGTTCTGTTTCGTTGCGAGAGTGGTGGCTCTGAGACCAGGGATCTTCGCCAGCAATCAGATGGTTGACGGTTTGAATCCTGTAAACACCAGAAGTGATTCTACTCTGTTGGGCTCTTGAGCAAGGCCCTTGGCCTGCAATTGCTTCATCCTGGGTATGATATTAATCTGAATCCAGCCCTGCAAGCAGGTCCTCCAACTTACAGGGAAACCCTGTTCCAGTGTGGTACTGAGGTGCCACCTGATCTGCTGCACTCTGGTCTCAATCCAGGTGGTTTGTTGTGTTAGGTGTGGCAACTTGCTATTAACGCATGTTCCCAACCTCTCTCTCTCTCTCTCTCTCTCTCTTTGTTGCCATGAACTGGCAATCACCCAGATTTTAGATGCAGTAAACACAGTCAGATGAAGCTAGTGAGAAATTCCTGTTGTTTAGTTTTGTTAGTTGTGTTATCTTTGGGCATGCTGGAAAGAAGACATTCTGCATTCACTTGAACAGCGCATTTCAGTTGTGGAGCTGTATGAATCCAACTAGTTGTGAGTGCTACTAAAAAGTACACACTTCAACAAATAGTATAGTACTGCTCTTGTGAGCAATGCACTAAAACCAAGAAACCCTTGTGTTCCTATTCTACAGGTTGTGGCTGACATTGTAGATTGTACAGAAAAAACTCATCAAGAGTCCATGAGAAACAAACAGGTGTGTCACGGAGGCCACATCAGCATGTACTCCAAGACTGGATGGATATTTTTTGTTCTCCACCTGGTACTACTTTTATTTCACATTGTACAGTAAATGAAGAGTATGTTCATGTTTTGTGGCACTATAAACTTATAATACTTCAAATCTAAATATTGTAATGTTTGCAATTTTGTATTTTGTTTATGATTCCAAACTTAAAATTGGGATGTGTCTTAAATTCAAATTATTTGTCACCTCATAAGACCTACTGCATCTGAGCAAATACACAAAATAAGCTCAAGTGCACCGCTGAAAGAGAAAGTGGTTCATTTGGCATGAGCTTCTGAAAGAGAAAGTGGACAAGCATGTGTGTGCTTACAAAGGGGAAAGTAATCGTCAATACAGGTCCATCAAACCAAGGACAAACAGACTCAGGGATAGTTTCTTTCCCGGAGCCATAACTACATTGAATCTCAACATCTCTATTTGGATGTGCAATAATTCTCTGTGTAATAACAACAGTCTAGTCCAATATTGCTCCATCTGTTCTACGTGCAACATTTTACATTATTAGTAATACTAAATAATGCAATTAATACTGCATTTGTTGCTGAGCAATACCACATTGTTACCTATTAATTAGTATTTTTTTTTAATTTAATTTAGCAGTTTTATATGTACTACTTTATAGTTATGATATAAGTGATTCTGTATTTTATGCATCTGAAGGAGTAGCTGCTCTATAATTTTGTTATACATGGTATAATGACAATAAAGGGTTCTAATTCTAAATCTAAATGGACTTTCCAAGGGAAACTGATAGCTTTAAAGTGGATTGAACTAAGCGAATCAAACATCCTTCAGCAGAACCAAGAAGAAATAGTGAATGGTCAATTTCTTCATCGGGGAAAAATAAAGTTTTTTCTATCTATCTATCTATCTATCTATCTATCTATCTATCTATCTATCTATCTATCTATCTATCTATCTATCTATCTATCTATCTATTAAATTATACTGCTTTATGCAAGTGTGAACTTGCTACCTGAACAGACAAAATGAACAACCCCTCTGTTATAATACTGTAAACTGGAAAATATTAAGAGTTTATTAAAAGTTGATATGATGAACAAAAGAATAAAATACTTATTAGGTGCACACTGCAAAATGCTACCTAAAGTAAACATTAGCATTGCGCTTTTATTTATTTATTTATTTATTTTTGCTGCCACTTAAATAACACTTAAAAGTATTTGTTTTGCTTATAAGGTTATCTCTAATGGCTTTATTCTGAGAATTTATTAGAAACATTTTATTTTTTTAACATAACCATATGGAAATAATAGCAGTACTGTGTTGCCAATTCACTGTTTTCTTTCTACTTGAAAACTATGCCAAATAAAACGTGCTTCCAATAGCCATACACGCTAACATATCAAGAGCAATTTTTTTTCTTTTGAGATCCGTTTGCTGTCATAAGGAACATTTTTGAGCAGTTCCGGAAAGTATATGATGGCTTTGGGTCACATGGAGAAGAAATTATTGAGCAGATTCCAATATTCTGATTATGTTTGACTGCTAACTGGCTGAAAATCTCTTCAACATTGCATTGAACTTCCTGGTACAAATGAATGTGCTCCTCCTTTTCAAAAAGCTGTTGTAGCTCTTTATCATCAGGTGTTGCCTTGTTCACATACTGTAAATTAGAAATTAGTTCAAAATATTTTTCACTGTGAGGATGGTAAGACCACAGTTGGACCCTTTCCTTGATTTTACTCATTCCTTGGAACCAAGACTTGCTTGGTCTGATGGGTGTTCCACAGAGTGTAACATTAAAGCAACACAAAGTTTGAGACTGTGTAAAAAGACTATTAAAAATGGGTGAAAAATCACTGTCTTTGCCATTCTGATATATTTTGTGGAATCATGTTATGAACAATTTGGCAATGAAGTTGTTGCACGGAAATGTAACATTTTGGTTCACTGAGTCCAGCTATTCACCACTGAATTACAAATGTTTCAGAACTGAAGTACATAATACTGAATAAACAGACATACTAAACAATCTGTGAGAATTACCACTGTTGGTTTCTCAAGCAGACAGGGCCATTAGGAGGACAAGACGGCTTACTGATGAGCTCCTGGTCCTGATTTCTCATTGAAAACAGATGACTTAATAGTTTTCAGATTTCCAACCTTCCCAGGTATTCCAGTTCTCAGTGCATAAGGAGCAAAGTGAGGAATCATTCTTGGCTACAAGTGCAGGTGCCATAAAGTTTGATAGCACTGCTACATGATTTGAATAACAAAAATGTACTTTGACTGTTATATGCCTTTTTAGATCCTTATAATGTAACTGCTATCAATCCTAGGTAATCTCTGGCTTAGTTTGGAATATGAATCAGCTAGATTGATTGCATATTACACAATCTATTAGTGCGCATTACAGTCTGCACAGCAATTCAGTGTATTACAATTCAGGCATATGGCACTATGGCAAGTTGCAACACCCATTTAAATACATCATTGAATATACACTTTATATCCCAAATTCATGTCTACTGCATTGTAGTTTGTAGTTTTAGATTTCTGTGCAGCCTAAGGAAAATTCTGTCTATACCCCATTTCCAAATCATTCTAATTCACAATATAAGATGGATAAGTGTCTGGACAAGATCTCTTGTAACTGTACTTTTGATTGCTATCACATCAGGATCTATAGTCTAGGCTCATTTTCAGGTGGTTTCAAAGTGAATAAAATGAAAGATTAAAGAATAATAAATTATATTCACATTACAACAAGATTAGGCTTATAGCCATGGCGTCTGTAAAGCTGAATAACATTCCCAGATAGAGGTATGTTTTATTTTGGCATTAAATAATGCAACAACAGTGATTTATTGACGATTAGGGAGTGCTGCATAAATCAAACAGATTTAAAGTCAGAGAATAATAATAATATTTAAGGAATTGTTCCTATACACATACATCATTAACAGGAACAATCTTAAAGATAAAGATGTTGACATTAGTTTGGTCATAAAGCATGCAATTGATGATCCTGTTTATATTTGGAAACCCTGGAAATACAGGAATTCATGAGCTATGCAAGGTTTTGCTGTTCTCATCAAGTAAGCCATGAACTATAACTAAAGGAACGTGAGAGTAGATATTGGAATAGGTTAAAAAGTTATTGAATGGGCAGAATAATAAAACTAACAAGACATAAACATAGTATATTAGAAAATAAACAATACCACTCAATTAGTTAAACCTACTAAATGATCATGCAGCGACATCTGTAGTTAGTACTGAATTTTTGCCAAAAGAGTAGAAAATCTATTCTATTTTTCAAACTAAGGTCTCAACAAATCAGTAGTTTGCACAAACAACAATTACATTTTATAAACATATGATATAGCAACATACTGTCAGTTTTGGCAGGAGTACTTCTAGAAGATAGAACCTTCAGGTTTAGTAGAGACTGCTAGTGCACCATACAGTTCGGTGTGTTGAGGTTTGTAAGATATTCAATATAGCCACATTTCTCATAGCACTCAAGGTAGCCACATTACTTATAGCACTCAAACATCCATTATCTTCCTGGCCACCTGGCCTTATATTAAATATGTGAGATAAAAAATGATATTACATAATTAAAAATTTGCCATGACTTTTTAAATGTTTTGCTCCAAATCATCCATCCAGCCATCCATTTTCCAACCCGCTGAATCCGAACACAGGGTCACGGGGGTCTGCTGGAGCCAGTCCCAGCCAACACAGGGCACAAGGCAGGAAACAATCCTGGGCAGGGCGCCAACCCACCGCAGGACACACACAAACACACCCACACACCAAGCACACACTAGGGCCAATGTAGAATCGCCAATCCACCTAACCTGCATGTCTTTGGAATGTGGGAGGAAACCGGAGCGCACCCACGTAGACACGGGGAGAACATGCAAACTCCACGCAGGGAGGACTCGGGAATCGAACCCAGGTCCCCAGATCTCCCAACTGCGAGGCAGCAGCGCTACCCACTGCGCCACCGTGCCGCCCCTGCTCCAAATCACCCTCCTATAAAAGGTGCTAAATCTGGCAATGGGCATCATCCTTGATCAGCCTTAATTTGCTGTCAATGGTTAATTTCTCGAAAGTGCATAGGCAGATAAAGACAACTGATTCCAAGTTCATTCTTTTTTATTACCCTAAGTTCTTGTCTATAAGCCGGACTCATGTATTAGCCGGAGACCAAAAATCATACGAATTTTTAAAATAAAATCGTATCATAGATAAGCCGGACTCATGGATAAGCCGAACGTACTATAACCTATAACTAATAGAAGGGAGGGAGGTCAGTGGTCTCACTCGCGCCCATTTAATTTCTTTAAGGGGGGAGAGAGTGTGAGATATTGCCATCTCTCTCACTCCCCGCATGGCGCGGTTGGAGCGGCCAGAGCGCGTTCTTTCTGCTCTGGGCGTCGCCGAGTCAACACGAGCGCGTAGCGGTCATTTAAATTGTGATTTTATATGTAAGCATATTTAAATATATATCGCGGATTTCTGCGGACAATGGGTCTTTTAATTTCTGGTACATGCTTCCTCAGTTGGTTTGCCCAGTTGATTTCATACAAGGGACGCTATTGGCAGATGGCTGAGAAGCTACCCGGCTTACTGTTCTCTCTCTCTTGCGCTGACTTTCTGTGATCCTGACGTATGGGGATTGAGCAGGGGGGCTGTTTGCACACCTAGACGATACAGACGCTCGTCTAAAAATGCTGAAAGATTATCTTCACGTTGCTATCTTTTGTAAAGCTGATTCCTGAAAAGACATGCTGCACAGTGCTTCGCATACTTAAAAGCTCGAAGGGCACGTATTGATTTTTGACTGAAAAACAAACTCTCCCTCTCTCTCTCTTTGTCTGCTCCTGACGGAGGGGGTGTGAGCTGCCGCCTTCAACAGCTTTGTGCCGCGGTGCTTCGCATACTTAAAAGCCAAACAGACATATTGATTTGTTTGCTTCACTCCTTTGAAGAGGAAGATATGTTTGCATTCTTTTAATTGTGAGACGGAACTGTCATCTCTGTCTTGTCATGGAGCACAGTTTAAACTTTTGAAAAAGAGACAAATGTTTGTTTGCAGTGTTTGAATAACGTTCCTGTCTCTCTACAACCTCCTGTGTTTCTGCGCAAATCTGTGACCCAAGCATGACAATATAAAAATAACCATATAAACATATGGTTTCTACTTCGCGGATATTCTTATTTCGCGGGTGGCTCTGGAACGCAACCCCCGCGATGGATGTATAAGCCGGACTTATGTATAAGCCGATATTCTATTTTTTCATTTTCACAACTTTTTTCCTTAGATAAGCCGCGGCTTATTGACAAGAACTTAGGGTATTAAAGTATATTAGAAGACTTTATATCCTAACCCAGCCACAGGAGATGCACAAACCAGTGCGTTTCTTTGTGCCGGTCCAAAGCCCAGATAAATGGGGAAGGTTAAGTCAGGAAGGGCATCCGGTGTAAAATTTTGCCAGATCAATATGTGGATAATGATACAAATTTCCATACCGGATTGGTCGAGGCCCAGGTTAACAACGACCACCACCAGTACTGTTAACCAACAGGGTGCTGGCAGAAATTGGGCTAATGTTGGCCGAAGAAGAAGAGGGGGGAGACGTCTCCAGAGGCAGAAGGACAGGAGGAAGGTAAAGAGAATGGAACTGAGGGTAGGCACTTTGAATGTTGGCAGTATGACTGTGGGGTCCACCAGGCTGGCACCGCCAGCTGAACCCGACACAGACACGCGAGGGACACAAGTTCACGGCACACAAGTTTTATTTTTTCTTTTTCCCTTGTGGGAAACGCCTTCCCCATTCCCCACAAGTATAACACAGTCCCAACACAAGAACAGAACAATACCATACGTCTCTACCTTCTCTTTATCTTTCTCCACCTTCACTCATCGGGTCAAGCTTCGTCGCTCCTCCTCCTGACTCTGGCTCCCCTAGTAGTGGCTGCTGGCTCCTTTTATAATGCATCTGGAAGTGCTTCAGGTGCTTGATTACTCGTTTCTGGCAGCACTTCCGGGTGTGGCGGGAGAACTGCCCATAAGGTCTCAGCAGCTCCTGCACTTCCCATGCAGCCCTGTGGGAGTCTGAGGCACTGCTACAACCCAGGGGGGTTGCCATCTAGCGTCCCGGGGGAGGTAACGCTCTGGCCACACTTGCTCCCCTGGTCCTCCCAGCGTGGAGGCATCCCCGGCCGCACAAGAGCTCCAGCCGCACGATACACTGCCCTTCCCTCAGCTGAGCCTTGTGGGGCGAAGCGGCCCATCCCGCGAGGGCTGTCTTTCTCCAGAACGGGGGGTCAAGAGTCCACGGCTTATCCCTGCAACAAAACAAGACAAGTACAAGGAGGTACTGCACCGACGCCATCTCCTGGCATCTACTGCCATTTTAAACGGACAGTACCTCCAGACGTGGCCCTGATTCCCACAGTTAGAACAGCGTCGCCCCCCGTCTTGCTCCCGTGCCCTGAGGACATGAAAACAGGATGGGAAGCTCTGCTGCACCTGAGTGGACGGGCTTTTGCTCTGTGCTGTTAGGAGACCCGATTTTCCCTCTCCGGGTGCTTTTGGGTAGCAACGACAGTCTGGGTCTCTCTATGGACGTGTCGCTCTGGCTGCCACTAGTTACAAGCCGGCATCTCACACACAGCTCTGCCATATCCGCCCCCACCGTGTGATCGATCATCACACCTGCCTCCTCTGTCGGAGCTCTAGCTACTCGCATTACCTCAGGTGTTACATCAGGATGCAATTCACTTAGATCTCCTTGCTTATTTACGGTACAGGAAACACTCGCCTTTACTGACGCATCACGTCGGCCAGAGAGTCTAGAATCATGCCTCCTCTCCTCCTCTTGTGCTTCCTTCAGGGGCGCCTCAGCCGTCCTCTCCAGCCACTCAATTCTCTGCCTCAGCAGAGCCAATCCCTGCAGGAAAGACCGTACAGGCTGGGGCATATCCTCCAGTTTGCGTACAGCCCACAACAGGTTAATACATTCGGCTGCTATGGACTTGCCTCATTCACCTCCGCCAACCCCCTCCTCCATTGGAATGACACCGTCGCGTTGAGATTCCAGATGCTCCTCCTCCAGCCATTGTTTCTCAGCGAGCAGCGGGCCCAGGTCGAAGTTACTCTCACTCGAGCTCGCCCCACCGTCGTCCCAGGGATCGGTGTGCTTAGGCCAGCAACGTGGATCCAGTATTTCACCATCTAAGACGCAGGCATACGGAATGGATGTAAAACACTGCCAGGGCAAATCATCCCTGGGGCCGGCGCCTACCTCTTTGGGGACCCCGTCTCCCGGAGCTTCCACCTTCTGGGTGGCCTCTCTCTGCAACACGTCGATCCGGGCTTCATTTGCGGTGGCGGGCGTGTCGGTGCACACTGCCTTAGGAGCCCTCCTGGATCTCTTCTTCCCCATTGAGTATGAGCAGTGTCTTAGCGAGCCTCTTCAGTGGCTCCTTTTTCTTTTTTCTTTTTCAAGCTTGTGTGCGCACCTCGCGCTGCTGTGTCGGGTTGCCACAAGACTTTACAATGCAGGTCCCTGCCTTGCAGATGGCCAGGTATCCTACCGACAATGCCACTTGTGGTCCACCAGGCTGGCACCGCCAGCTGAACCTGACACAGACACGCGTGGGACACAAGTTTACAGCACACAAGTTTCATTTTTTCTTTTTCCCTTGTGGGAAACGCCTTCCATGTTCCCCACAAGTATAACACAGTCCCAGCACAAGCACAGCACAATACCATATGTCTCTTCCTTCTCTTTATCTTTTTCCACCTTCACTCCTCGGGTCAAGCTTCGTCGCTTCGTCTCTCAACTCTGGCTCCCCGAGTAGTGGCTGCTGGCTCCTTTTATAATGCACCTGGAAGTGCTCCAGGTGCTTGATTACTTGTTTCCGGCAGCACTTCCGGGTGTGGCGGAAGAACAGCCCGTAAGGGCTAAGCAGCTCCTTCTGCAGCACCCCCTGGCGGTGCCTACAGATCCCAACAGGGCTGCGCCACACTCCAACTCCCATGCAGCCCTGCAGGAGTCCGAGGCACTGCTGCAACCCAGGGGGTCAGAGAAATGGTGAGGATGCAGGGAGTAGAGTTGGTGAAGGTGGATGAGTTTAAATACTTGGGATCAACAATTCAGAGTAATGGGGATTTTGGAAGAGAGGTGAAAAATAGAGTGCAGGCAGGGTGGAATGGTTGGAGAAGACTGTCAGGAGTGATTTGTGACAGGCAGGTATCAGCAAGAGTGAAAGGGAAGGTCTAAAGGACAGTAGTGAGACCAGCTATGTTATATGGGTTGGAGACGGTGGCACTGAACAGAAAGAAGGAGACAGCTGGAGGTGGCAGAGTTAAAGATATAAAGATTTGCACTGGGTGTGACGAGGATGGATAGGATTAGAAATGAGTACATTAGAGGATCAGCTCAAGTTGGACGGTTAGGAGACAAAGTCAGAGAGGCGAGATTGAGTTGGTTTGGAAATATGCAGAGGAGAGATGCTGGGTATATTGGGAAAAGGATGTTGATAGAGCTGCCAGGCAAGAGGAAAAGAGGAAGGCCTAAGAGAAGGTTTATGGATGTGGTGAGAGAGGACATGCAGGTGGTGGGTGTAACAAAGCAAGATGCAGAAGACAGGACGATATGGAAGAAGATGATCCACTGTGGCAACCCCTAACAGGAGCAGCCGAAAGAAGAAGAAGATTAGAAGACTTTATATCCTGACCGGAACAAGAAAAATAAAAAGAGTAATGATCCCCATACTAAGCCTTGAGGCACATCTTATAAAACAGTGGAGTAGTATAATTTTATTTCCCGTTTTGCCCATTTCCAATATTCCACTAAGGTGTTCTTAAGCGAATGAACTCTAAACTAAACTGCCACACATCTTACACTTGGAGAATGTGAACTGATGCATGATTTATTCTTTCCTTATAGGAAGAGGATCTTGAATGTGTGCAATAGAGGGAATTAACACCATAAATGCAATGAGTCATGATAAATAGCATTAGGCACAACTTATAAATCACTGTGGCATAGTAAGCATTTGTAGATAGTGATGTTTTCCTGTTTAATGTACATTTCATTCATTCTACCTCAAATGAAAAATTTGGTGTTTTCTATGCTTATTCTAACAAAGAATCATCCCATATTAGCTTTTCATGTTAAATATGTAAATTTGAATACTATGTCAACTATTAATTTTGTATTTTCTCCTTTTCCTAGTTTTATATAAATATCAGTTCAGTACAACAAAGATATTCCAAAGATTCATTTGAGTTTTGCCTATTTACCAATTTTTCACTTTTCTGAGTAAGACTAATGAATGAAGATCATAAACAGTAATATGATTAAATAAGATTAGATAAACTCTCTATTACAGAGTTATAACTGGCTGACAAAAAGAATATACTTTATATGCCTGGTTTTTTTTTTTGAAAATAAAAACAGAAATTCTGATAGTCTGGAAATTCATTAGTGGATCAAGACTATTATTTTAAAATGAGTTCAATGGGAACATGGGGACACATTTTCATCATGCAGGCAGATATTTTGGTATTGTTGATTATAAGCAGTTCACTACACATGAGTAGAGAGATGCTGAGCATTACAAGACAGAAGGCTATGTATGGTAATTAGTACAACTAAGTGATTTTCAGTCATAGCCTTCAATTACATAATCTTTGCAAGTCAGAGGCAGTGTGCAGTGTGCTCCTCTGAAGCCAATCACATAATCTGAAATATCCAGCAGCTCACTCATTGTGGCTGATTGAGCTGACAATCAATGAATGCTCATCCAGAAGTACAGTGCATATAATACAGCAATGAGGAACAAACAATTTGGAGGTTTTAAACCCAAAAAACATGTCTGATGTCTCATGTTTTACATACCACAACACAATGGAAAAAAGAAAATAAAAGGAAGAGATTGTGGTTGAACTTTACTGCAGATGTTAACCCTTCATACAGCGCCAGATCCCTCAGGCAGTATGCTATTGTCTGTCAGATAAAGGGACGAGCATGACTGTGCTGGAAAACTACCACTTAGTCAGTACTGTAAATGTGATATTTGCAGTGATTTTTAGTCATTTAAATCGACATGGTCTAGCAACAAATCAACATTATGGTCAGTAAATCTGACATATCCAATAACTAAGAGTCAGGTTATGTGGTCATGACTTGTGTCAGGATTCTAGTAGCAGCATTTTTTGTGGGCTGAAGTCTGTTAAGGCATTTTGCACCAAGACATTGAGGAACAAGAGCATCAGTAATCCAACCAACAAGTAATAAGGGTACGGCCAAGGATTTCTAAATTCAAGATAACATATCAAAGACTGAAATCTGAAAGTTCTACATTTTGTGACTGGTTAACATGATATACAGAATATATTTTTTTATTTATAATTTGGTTAATATGACAACAAAAACTTCAATGCTTCATAGTTGAAAATTTCAGTCATAGAAAACTGATTCAACCTCTTTTTTGCATTGATTAATATAATAGCAATGATGAAGAACACCAGTTAAAATACTAGAGGCAGAGGTGGTTAAAAGACATCCTTAGCTTGCACATTTTATGAGGAATTCAACTGGAGTTATTCCAGCAATGTTCATTGTAAAGTTCAGAGTTTTGCTTGTTAAATGATCTATAAACTGTGTAAAGTAATTGATTTAACTTAACTGGGGTTCACCACACTGCAAATCATATTGCCTTGTCAGCAAATTGTTAGACAATGCAGCATGAAGCAGTTGTTAAAAAGGTGAAAGCTCTATGCCAGATACTCATCTGGTTTTAATCATCTGACATTACTGAAAATTTGCCTGTTTTCATGGAATTGCATTAAAAGTGCCAAATGTTGTTTTCATATTATAGTCTTAAGATAATATTGTCTTTTTAGATTTCAGAAATCTAATATTCATGAATAAAAATTCTACAATTGCACTCTCTTTGAGGAATGTAGTATTCTTATTTTATTCTTGGATAATAAGGCACTTTTTACAAATATTGCTACAATACTGAAAAGCACCAAAAACATCCCCAAAAAAACAAACATGGTCCTGAAAGAACTGGAAAAACAAGTAATAACATTATTTCATATATTTATTCAACAAAATATTTTATTAATACTTTTCATCTACCTATACCTGTTTATCTCACCATCCAATTTCTTATACATTCAATATACAGTAAATATGGATACTGGAAAGTTGGAGCCTGAACTACAAGAATGAGCCCTTGAATTTACTGCCCACCCATTAAGGCCTCTGTGACAAAGTTTTATGCTCTAATGTATATTAAGATATTTATTTATATATATATATATATATATATATATATATATATGTATATTCACGGCATTCGTAGTCTGTGTCACAATCTGATTGTATGGGTGGTTATGGATGTAATTACCCCGATCTACATGCTGTCAAATAAACGAACCACACGCCGTGGCGCAACGTTAGGGGCATCGCCTCTGGCGCTGACGTCCGAGGTTCGATTCCCGAGAGGGAGTGTAGTGGAGTGTGTACACCTGATGAGCCCAGAATGAGGGCGAAACACGTGTCGTGTACTCTTTGCATTTATTTGACAGTAAACTATTTCAACCATATATATATATATATATATATATATATATATATATATATATATATATTACATATCCAAAATTGTGTGAGTATATAACATTTTAAATGAGCGTACAGAAAAGTGATGAATATGTAGATATTGTAACACAAATTACAATCAAAATCTTCACACCAATAGCCTTTAATCATAATTATATCCATATCATAGTTTTTCCTTGTCTTCTTAGAGAGTCAAGGCTGGGGGGGCTGTCAAAAGGCAGGGCCTGTTAAAGTCCATTGTGGCACTTCTTGTGTGATTTTGGACTATACAAAAATAAATTGTATTGTATCGTATTGTATGTGATGTTTTCTATTCATAAGTACATAAGACATTTTTAATATTTCTATCAGGCCCATGGATAAAAGCTCTATAGTCTCTGCATTTATTTCAGCCCTTTTTAAAAGTTGTCAGATATATCTGAAGAAGTGCTTCAGGGATTTATTTTCAAGTTTACTCACTACATCTTAACCCATTTAATTAATATAAATTGGAATTTGTAAGAGTAGAGCCCAAGCTCAGATCCAAGAAGAACTCTACCAGATACCTCACCCATGTGGAGAAGTCTCCTCTTATCTGTACTCTCTGCTTCCTGCTCATTAGACAGGCTACAATTCAGTTTCATGAGTTACTACTAAATGGCAATGACATGAAACTGCAGAAACTTCAGCAAAGACTTTGGAGAGTCTAAGTAAACTAAGACATATGCTTTGTATTTGTCAACTATTGCAGTTGCCTTTTTTAAAATATTAAACAAGTGTGTATGACAAGTTTTTTCCCTGTAAAATCCATGATGGCTGTTGTTTAGAATGTACGTTTTATTATGAGTTACTGTTATTTGACAGTGGTGGACTAATTCCCTCCATAATTGCAGTTTAACTATGAATTGTTACAGTTTATTTAATATGCCAAATAGCATTGTTTTTACTAACAACAACACATTCTAAAATGCTTTCACTTTACTAACTGCAATATCATTGCAAGTTTTATTTATAAATTAGAAATCTGTCCTACATGAATTTATTAATTTAAAGTATTAATGCTTATATGTGAGAATATGTGCATGCTGAGGTCATTTGACATAATAAACTCAAATAGAGTTGTGGAGTCCCTCACTTACATCCAGGAAAGGAAATTATAATTAAGTGGAAGGAGAGAATGATCAAACCTCAGAAACTGGTTAAGGTCACATTAAGCACCTTGTTTTGTGGTTCAGATATTTTGTTAGGACAATTTTTCAATAATCCAACATGCTTGCAGTAATAAACAAAATATTATAGTTTATTCATAACCCAACCATGTGGATGCTGTATACTTACAGTATGTATATAAAGCAAAAGAACATTAAACGCACAACACAAAAAACACATTTAAGATTACTTGGTTTCTTCTTCCCTCTATAGCAAGATGCCAAAAACATTTGAGCTAAATTTCACTTTTATTCTTACCCAAACAAACACTATTCATTCAAGACCGACTTTTAAATGCTTTTGTAATATTTCTTGTCCATTAGCAGGTTAAATGCATAAATCCTTCTCTGGTTTGTAAGTCTTTCATTGCCTGTTTACTCTGGGGCAGTGGGTGATGATTTTCTTCACAGCTCATTTGTGATTACACCCCCAGCACCTCACCACTCGAAAGGCTTCTATGTGTATGTGTGTATGTGTGTGTGTGTGTGTGTGTATGTGTCTCACACTATTTGAAGCTTCCTTGTGGCTGGATGCCAGCAACTGCAAGTTTAATGGAAGGAGGCTATACTGTCATGAATTTAGCTTTCCAACTAAATCTGAAAGGGAAACTTAAAAAAAATCTAAAGATTTACTCATCATACTGTAATGGTTATTATTTTTGCAGCAATAACAATAACAAAAATTATGCTAATACAATTACAGGCTCCATTCTAGTTAAGACAGTACAACCCTTATTAGCCTTGGAACAAATAGCATAAATCACAAATGTACTTTCTGTTTCATCCACTAAATTCTCGTCATCCTTAGGGATGGAGTAGATACTTTCTCCAAGGAGGAATTGTAACTTGCACCCATGGAGGAAGATGAAGAAGTGGATTACATGTGACAATGTGCACTTTAGGTCTCTTGCTCTCTCTCAATTTAGTCACAGCTTGTGGTAACTAGCTGTACTGCAGTTGTAGTCTTTTCACAAAGTTGTAATCTTTTCACATTTCACAGTGTTCCTCTACTGCTAGCATCAAATGAGTCTGCTAAAGCCGATGTCATATTAGACGATTTCTAGTCGTTGAGTATGTCAGGCTTGCCGACCATAGTTTCTGATCTCATCACCAGACCATGTCAAGCTACGTGACTGAAAATCACTGGGCACAACAAATTTAAAGATTGCATTCTGAACTTCCAATGCAGTCCTGTTTGCTCTTTTCTCAGATAGCCAATAACGTGCTTCCTGATGGAGTCGGTCTTGTACTTACGGTTAACAGGTTCTGCTGCTATCCCTGCTCTTCTTTTATCTGTTGTCCATTCTGTTGTGGCATGAAAAACACAAGACATCAGACAGACAAGCTTCTCATCTGTTTGTGAAGTCCAAAACATCCACATTCTTTAGTCTTCATTGCTGCATTAATGCATCGTACAGCCACATGAACATTCATTGGTTGTCATCTCTCATGCACATACAGCATGCCCCTACAACAAAAGACAATCTAGTTGGACTGAGTAGTTGGGCATATCAGATTATATGACCAGCCTTCACGGGAGCATGCCAGTGACTGCCTCTGACTGCCACATGGTAATGTGACATGGCCTGAAGAGGAATTAGTCAATGCTTTTCTTCAGTAGGATGAATGCATTGATTCTGTATGGTCTCTCATGCTTTAACAAAAAAGTCAAAATATACATAATATTCTTGCTTGTTTCACATGATCACATACAGGAGGAGACTAGACTACCCTGTTTATGTTTAAATCTACCTTAAGAGTCAAACTATGTTAACTTGTTGTGGTGGTGGACATATTTGTTTGCCAACTGTTGTTGTGAACAAACTATCAAAACAAACCTTTTTATCAAAATAATTGATTTAATACCAAAAATGAAGATTTATACGTAAAAAACAATGAAAGTATCAACACACATCACAAGTTTGGTACTTCTTTTGGCTTCACTAAAAGGGCATTTTAATTTCTGTCTAACCAGTGAAGTGGCTGGTACATTTGCCCACTATCTAAAATATAGCACCACAAGCACCTGAAAACCCTCTCCCAATCACTGCCCAAAGCCTCTTCCCTTCTGACCATAAGCTGTGGATGTAATAAAAGCTTTCAAGAATGGGCGTTTGCTTAGTCATTTTCAGTCTCTGAGCTCTAACAACTGGTCTGCATTTAAAGACTGTCTTGTGGCCTTCACTCTCATAGCTCTAAGAGTACTTGCATTCATGAACTACAATAATTGTTTAAAGGACCAGGAATCCTTATTGTTACTAGTCTCAAGTCACAGGGTTGTACCTTACTAACTCCAGTGATTTGGGGGAATTTGCCAAGTCCTTTTCCTAAGCTTCTATATATATTTACTCTTCAAAGAGTTAGGTACCCCAATGTCTTTGGGATAATTACTCCCTATTATGCTTGGCAAGCGCTGATTATTAAAAACATGGCTGCAAACTTCTTTCCTGTAGTAGTGCCATTCTACAGTTACCTGATGGTGCAACACACACAACTACAGTACATACTGCCTCCTGTAGACTTCATGCCTGAACTATCCTTATTGGTGGATCTTTCAATTAACAGAATACAGACCATATCCAGTTCTGTCTCAAGTTGTCTCCTCACTTGTTGCCTTTACTATCCCTAGCAGTGACTTGTATTGCCTGGAGACCTGCTGAACTACATATATGGTGTATATATATTGATCCCCTGGCTGCTAAAATATAGATGATTCATTCTTCTTTTTCTTCTAAAGGTTTCACACTTTCATGTGATGTCGCTATATCTGACCATCCTCTTCCATTCCCAGCTGTTGCAAAATTCCTTGCCTGACACCTTATTTTCCCTTAGACCCCACTTTACACATTTCATCCACTTTGTCTTTGGTCATCCTCTTCTCCTGTGTCCTGACACCTCCATATCCATGATTCTTTTCCCCACAGTGTTCACCTCTCTTTTCAAGACATGCCCTGTACCACTTTAACTTGTATTGTTTATTTACTTTTTTAATTTATTTTCCTGAAAAGGCTAGATTGTGTTCATTTTTTGGAGGTAAGTGATTATTTTTAATTTTATATTTTTCCCAAGCGATATCTGTTCATTGGAACTCTCAAATGTTCATAAGTTGAATTTTGTAACTTTATATTGAATATTCTCTATTTTTATTGCTGGAGTATTTGTTATCAATAAAACCTTCCTTTTTTTCATCTGACTTGTGTGCTTCCTCACCCATCACTACTAATTGTCTTAAAAGACATGCGTTTTTATTGTTTCTCATTTTCAACCAACTACTATGCAAATCAAAGGTTTAAGATGTGTTTTAGAAATCAGAATTACAAGGACATACAGCAATTTGACACATTAAAATTATCACTTACTGTATTATGAAGGTAGCTATTCATTCAGAAAACAAGAAATGACTTTAGTGTACAACTGTATAAGGAAGTTTGTAGTACAAAAGACTTAGTCAAAATGAAGAACTACTGCTTTTTCAAATGCCTCAGCTTTTATAAAAACCTGAGGGTTTTTTCTGTATCAACGAGCTACATTGTAAAATTTCAAAGCACATGGACTGAGGCCATAGTAAAGTATCTAAAAGTATTACTGAAACACAGAAGCAATGGATCTGAGTTGATGAACAGCCCACTTCCCAGTACTAAATCTTCCACAATTTTACCCTTTCATTGCACTGTTTTCTAATCAGTGATTGAAAAGCACATTGAAAGGATTTATGATTACTTACTGGTAAATCATTTTTTAAGAATAAAGGCAGTTTGGGTTTTTAAAAAATGACTAAGGGTGGAGTTTTCAGCACCTTTAATTGTAGACAGTCTTCCACAAGGACAGATGAGATGCATAAGGATCAAAAGCAGCTGCATTTGTGTCAAAGCTATGTATAAATGAAGGTTCACTTCTATTGTGTATTTCTATCATAAGTTAACTGGTTAAATGTATCCTGTAATCCAAAGGTGCTTGTTGCCAGTTTAAAGTATCAATAATCCAAATAATTTATGTAAGGTATTGAGGAACCAAAGTTTGTATTTTTTGATTTATCAAGAGCACAGTAAAAAACTGCAGACAAACAGCTTAGTCTTTTCACTTACTCTAATGTACATTTGCTATAGCAGGCTAAGCAGAAACTACCAGCATAAAGTGTATGTAAATCTGCAGACCTAATGGACTACACTACATGACAAAAATTATTCAGCACAGATTCACTTATTTAAATTAATGAGGTGAAGTTGAAGAAAGGAAAAATAAAACTCCTTCTAAATCTGGTTTTGCTATCTCCTGCTTGACTGCTTTTACCTCCCAAAGTATAATAGAACAAAAGACTATCAACTCCAACCCCCTAGCGCATCTAAATAACCATCCAATCTCCAGGTCAAAGCTCAAGAGAGTGCAATAAACCCACAAATTACCCTTTCCCTGAGTTTCATGAACTTAGGCCAACAGCAGGATTCATTGAAAGAAGTAAAAAATGGATATTTGAAATAAACCTTTCCAAGGCACTGGCCATTAGATCAACATCATAGCTGATAACTGAAAACGCAAAATTGCATCCCAAGAGAAGCTGTTCACTTATCTATTGAGCAGATGTTAAACACAATTCCTCATCTAGACTTCATTTTAATCATCCTAGGGACTCTGAAACTCTCAGAGGATGTATTGCATTATTTTCATTTAACATTTTTTAAGTTGCAACTGTTTTTAACAAAAATATGATGCAAGTAAGATTAAACGCGGTTGTATTAATGAAAAGTGGTGCCATTATTGAGTACCTGTACATGCTACATGTTCATATTCTATAAAGGTAAGAGGTGTTTTTTCAAATTATTCTTTTGTTATTATTATTAGCTAAATATAATTCTCTTACTTAATTTTAATATTATTACTTGCACAATCAGTTGTAGTTTGTCTTTTTTCTGTCCTTTTTTGCACTTTTTAAATACAGTACAAGATCATAAAAATAAAGCAAACATATAATAAAGATTATTGCCATTCCAATTATTATGAATTACTGTACAATAACATTTTTAAACATATTTCTATTTTAATTAAATATTATGTCATAATTGAACTAATTAAAATAAATAGGAAATTGTATACCTCCATTTAGGGATGGTGCAGTGGTTAATGCTGCTCCCTCATGGATCCTGGGGTTCCAGTCCTGTTCACAGTCTCTGTGGAATTTGCATGTTCTCCCTGTGTCTGGGTATTTTTTCCTCTGGGCATGGCTTCCACATGCCCAAAACTTGACTGTTGATGTCAAACCAACCCAGTGTGAGAGTGTTTGTGAATGGAGGCTGCAAAGGATTTCAACCCTGCCCAAAGTTGACTGCTGCCTTCTACCATGTGCTGCTGGGATAGACTCTGTCCTCCTGGTACCCTGAAATGGATTAAAAGAATTTGAGAATGTTATGATACCCCTATCTACACAAATTGCTCAAATTTCATCTTATTTCTATAATCTATATTTTACTTCTTTTTGTATACTTCTAGTGAAAATTGTAATCTTGAATGTTTAATTACTTGATTAAGAATTTGTGTTATTTCTTATTTTAAATTTAAAACTTCTGTATAGTCATTACAATATATTTGGTTCCATGAATGTAACTTTTTCTGTGGTGTAATTCCTTTAAAACAAATGTTAAACTTTGAAAGAATGAAACAACTATCTATGAATTTATATTTGTTACCATGTTGTCTCTCAAAAAGTGAATTGGAGGACTGTCAAGTGTCTAAAACAGTTTAAAACTTCTTTTGGTCCAAGATCAATTCTGCGCTGTATTTTATACAGAATGTAAGACAAGCGATAACTAAGATTCTTCCGTTCTTCCGCTGGACAAGGCAAAGATATAAACAGTAAATCACACAGTGCTCTGGATCAATGTGGAGAGCTATGGGATGTAATTCAGAACACAACACCTGCAAAAACAACGGGATTTAAGCCCACAATGAATGAAAAGTAAAACAATTTAAGAAAATAACAGGCAAGAGCAATAACATGCAACCCACTTAAGAATGGATTACGTTATATAATAATTGTAACTACTGTGAATCACGCAAAATGAAACAAGGATTGCATTCACTTCTATCCACAAGCTGAACTGGAAGACATACAACTTCAAAATTACACACTGAACATGTACAAAGAAGTCAATCTGAAAGCACCAAAGCAAGAAGTAAGACTTCAAACATTCTGTACAGAACATAAGGTTATAGGTTACACCGGGGGAAAAAAATGAAAGAATTGCAAGATTGTGACATTTTTCTACAAGACATTCCTTCCTAATGAAATGATCATCTATTAATGAAAGCAAAACACACAGAGGGTTGAAATCATTGGCAAACATGATTTGTTCCATAATGGCTTTTGCTTAATGCAATATGAGCTTGCTGCAAACATTCACAAAGTGAGGCTGCTACAGTATATACCTTGAAATGATTAAACTAAGAGTCAAGTGATGTGTGAATGGTGCACATATATAAAGGGTTTAAGTGAGGAAACCTGTTATTACCTCTTACTGGTTCAACAGTGACAAACTAAATCAGGTTTAATTTATCAATTAATCACAACAGGTCTCTGGTACCCATAACATTTGATTGAGGATGGCAGAAGGGTATTATATTTTTAAAGCTCTGCATGTAACCTGGGCAGCTTCTGCAGTTTCTTCACAGTGAAGCTGTGAAAACCACAGGCACACCTCTGTTCTTGGTGCCTGACATCCAGCAGATCTTGATCTCCAGACCTTTATAACTGCTCTGCTTTTCAACTTCTTTAAACAATATGTTGCTACTACAGTGGAACCTCGGTTCATGAACGTCTCGGTACATGTACAAATCGGTTTACGACCAAAAAGTTCGCCAAACTTTTGCCTTGGTTCACGACCACACACTCGGTATACGAACAAGCCAGTTTCCCTTTCGGTTTGTACATGTTCAGTCTCTCCCTGTGCATTTCCTGTGCAGCGAGCAAGAGAGAGCGCGAGAGAGCGTGACACACATACACACACACACACACACACACACACACACACACACACACACACAGGCAGTGCAAGAAAGAGGCAGTGGGAGAGACAGAGGCACACACACAGCAGCGAGACAGAGAGAGCTGCGCACACACACACACAGGAGCACGAGAGAGACAGACACCACACACAGGAGCGGTGGAGAGAGGCGCACACACACACAGCAGGGCGCTAGAAAGACACACACACAGGCGTTCCACGCTAGCAAAAGAGAGATGCACGCACACACACACAGGCGCGTGAGAGAGAGAGCGAGCGAGCAAGAGAGGGAGGGACGCATAAGGTAGAGAAGGCTTGTTTTTGTTTTCAGTTCTGTTTACAGTGATCGGTTCGTAGCCTGCATTGTTGGATTACTTTTCTTGGTGGTTTATTAAATTTTTAAATTTTTCAAATGTTCATTTTTTCGCCTGTGCTTAAAACTCATTAAAAAAAAAGTGTTTTTAGTGAGCGGTTCCTAGCACTACTGTATAGCGCGAACTATTGCAGTGTTAGTTTTCTCTGTTGTTCAAGGTTTTTACATTTAGTTTACTATTACGCTGTGCATTCTATGGTATAATTAACTATATTTGTGCTCAAAAACTAAAATATATCTATATATACATACAGTTCGTACGGTCTGGAACGGATTAATTGTATTTACATGCAATCCTATGGGGCAAATTGCTTCGGTTCACGACCAACTCAGTTTACGACCAGAGTTTTGGAACGAATTATGGTCGTGAACTGAGGTTCCACTGTATTTGGAAATGCTATATTGATCAGAAGGCATTGCTTCTCCTTCTTGCAAAAAACACAATATCAGGAAAGTTTGCTGAAATGGTATAATCAATTTGCACTACCATGTCCCACATAATGGTAGTGTCTCCAGTGTTAACAATAGCATCCAGGATGTGTTGGTACCATTTCTAAGACATTTGTCCATCTAGTGCACTGCAGGTTGATCAGTGCTGATGGCTGGCAACTTTATTGTGCCAATTTATATATTCATTAGACACCAGTATTGTACATCCAGAGGTGATATGGCTGGTCACCTCCTCAGCCTTGTTGCACAGTCTGTACTTGACATCAACCTGCTGCTTCAGGATGTTCTGCTGGTAGTATCTAGTGATGGGTATCTACTCCTGAGTTGCAATGATTAGGCTTTCAGCTTCTCTCTGGAACATGGGGCTGTTCAGCTAAGCAATACTTTGTCCATAAATGGCCTGTCAAGACTACAGTAGTAATGGCTGGGCAGTGGCCTTTCTCTCAACAGTTTGATGTTCTTGCTTTATAAGATGATTTTAACTCTCTGACTGTTTGAAAGCTGCATTGGCAAGTACTTGCTCTTGAATTCCTTCCTACTGCTATCAGAAAGTATTTTGCTCTGCCAACCTCATGAGTCTTCATGAGCTTGGTGAGCTTATCTCTGACAAATCTGATGTAATAACTCAGGCCAATGATGGTTCTATTGTATGCAGACTTCAGGTCGATAAGTCTGTGGCCACCATTCCATCCCTTTACTATATAAAGTTGCTCAGCAGACTGTTTATCCCTGAGACCTTGTTCTTTGAGTTTAGCTCAGACTTGAGGACCAGGTGCATTTGTGGATAGTATTCCTTTGCTATCTTCTCCTTTATCTTAGTGTGCTGAATACCATTGCTTTTGTTGACATCCAGGTAATTATGAGTGTCTACCTGGTTCAGGCTCTGAAATTTTGTCATTCAGCAAGTTTCTGCCTTGGGCAACTTTGCCATATTTGAAGGCTGCAGTGGAGCTCTTATCCAAGACAAACTCCAATCTGTCGTCATCACTAAATGCTTTCACAGTTATTAGGGCTTGTCCAAGGTGGTACTGATATCAGTTGTGATATATGGCCGGCCGTTTATCCCGGCCAATACCCCCAAGCCGTCAGATGGAGCCCTTCCTGCAGCATGGAGATGCCCCGAATTTCAGCAGGGCATCATGGACCTTGGAGTTTTCCTTCACAGCCCTGCTGGATAGCGTGGGGGCCGCCAGGGGACGCTGCAGGGAGGCATAAGGATTTATATTTTCATTATAGCCCAGAAGTACTACCTCGTCACGAGGACAGAAGAAATGAAGTACTTCTGGGCTGAAGAAAAAGAAGAGTTTTTGATCTGACCTGGAAGTGCTAGGAAGTCACGTGGACTGAGGGACAGAGGCATTTCTGGGTCAGGGACTATAAAAGGACTCTGGGAGATCCCAGCAGTGAGCCGAGTTGGGAGGAAGGGTAACTGAGCTGCAGGGAGTTGGAGGATTAGGAATTGTGCTATTGATTATTGATTATTACTGCGTATTGTGGAGTGTGGGTGCTTTGTGCACATTATTATTATAATAAATTTAAATATTTGGACTTTTACCTGATGTGTGGTCTGAGGGCTCAAGGGGACAACAGCGCCCCTATCTGTCACATAGTAAACAGCTTAAAAACATCCATATAAAGCTGATGCACTGTTGTTTACCAATTGCATATCCTAGACCCTGTCTATTCAGTATATTTGTTAGCAGTGTTAGTGCCAAGCATCCTGGAAGATTCCATATATGATTGTGATCTTCTCTGACTTGATGTATCCTCCTTGATGAAAATGGAGCATTTCAGTTCTCCACTTTTTCATTGATGTCTCTACAAACCAAGTGACGATTGGACATACTTGGTAGATTTTAAGGCTGCAATGACACAGGTATGAAACACACCGAGAGGCCTTCTTGTAGCTTTTTAGCCTGGGTCGCAATTATCTTGCTGATGAGGATCTGCTTGACATTTCCTGACAGCCTTTCTTTTCATCTGAGAGGCTGCCATTCCTCAGCAGATGAAAGAAGATCCTGCTGGCGATCATGTCAGTGTAAACCTTGTATGTGGTAGGTGGGCAAGTGATTGGCTGGTAGTTCTTCAACTCTGTCATACACTTTTCTTTTGAAAGAAGGAAAAAGATTCAAAATGTTAACCAACTGGGGCTGCTTTTTGGATCTTTGATGGTAACATTCAAAGCCCTGGTTAGCTGCTCATGCAAGGTACTAAAACTTCTTAAACCAGAAGTTCTGAAGCTTCTCTGGGCCTAAGGATTTACAGTTTTGAGTCAGACTGATGACATGTTGAACCTCTTTAACTTAGTTGATAAGTGCTTGTGCACTTCTCCTTCTGATGGATTTAAGTAGCTTTGGTGTTGTGGGTGACACCATCTTCTAGGATTCCACATCAAAACTCTTCAACTATTGCTAAGATGGTGGTTCTTTGAGAGTGTCTTTCACTTCCCTTAATCAATGGTTGAATTTGCATCCTAGTTTTAGTGGTAGTAATTATTTCATTTTGTGTACCTTCTCAGTTGCTGAGCTTTATCCTGAAGCTTCATATTGACCACTTGCTCAAGCAAGCCTGAAGAAGAGGCTTGAGTTGCCTTGAAAGCTTGCATATTGTAATCTTTTTTAGTTAGCCAATATAAGGTGTCATTTTACTTGACTTGCCACTATACTGTGTATACACAAGAGAAAGAAAGCACAATCTATACAGAAATAAATAGAATATTTTTATGTATGGAAAGAATGATTTCGTAAGTAACCCAGGACTGAAATGAAGTTCAACAAATGTATTGAAGGATGAGAACATAAGAATTTGATTAAAAAAAATCTTTTCAAGCTATAAAGGAAAGAGAAGACAACGATAAAGAGTTGGAGTGCCAAGAAGGCCACCCCCATATATTTGGAGGCAACAAGATTAAAAGAAAAACATGAAAATATTGTGGAGTTCTCTCTACAGCCGTTGTTTAAGACAGAACTGTCCCAAGAAGGCAGAATTTCCAGTTTTGAGCCCTTCTGACAGGAAGAGGCGGGTCCAGGTGGATGAACACAAGAAGTGACATCAGAGATGTCCTAGCCATCAATCAATCAGTCTGCAGAGGGAGGAAGAGAGAGAGGCATTAGGACAGTGCCAAGTCCTGGAGTGGCAGTAGAACTGCAGTCACTAGGGCCCTTTAGTTTTCACCTACGCATACGCGTGTGACACAAAATCTGCTTTATGGTGCTGTTTTAAGTGCAGCTGCTCTCTACTAATCCTCTTTATTAAAATCCCTTTGTGCGTCCAGGTGTCCATGTGTGTGTGTCTTCTGGTGAAGTTCGCATGCGCGGGGCACGGTGCAATGCGTGATATTACTGTCAGAGAAAGTTAGAGGCGTTTAATGGAAATACAAACCAGTATTACTGCGAGAGGAAATTAAAGGTACACAATACAGTGACGCATATTACAGCCACATACAAGCCAGTATTACTGTCAGAGGAGATTAAAAGCATATTACCGACGCGCACGCCTGTATTACCGCCAGAGAAAATTAAAGGTATATTATGGACGTACAAGCCAGCGGACATACAAGACAGTATTACTGTCACAGAAAATTAAAGACACACAATACACGTCGGCAGCCCACGAAGAACGGTCAGCTCAACAAGTAAACATCAACAAAAGAAAGGCTGAAAGAAAGAAAAATACGACCAACAAAAAGAATGAGGTCAAAGTCCTTTGCCATTTAATATAGACTGTTCCTACTAATGTTTATGCACTACTGTTCTAGCGCCTGTTATTGTAACGGGCTAAATGACTAGTTATAGTAATAATCAGCCAACATTTATTTTATATGATATCTGGTATAACAAGCAGTATAGCAAAGATGTTAAAAGCAATGCACATTAAGATACATACCAATCTAAGAATTCATAGAATGTGTATACTATAAACTACACATATAATTTCTTCATTATATATATTTATTGTCTGTCTATCTTGAATTCGTCCTGGCATGTGAGGGAAAGGAAATCTGACCAATAACCCAAACTAACAAGATTAATTCAAAATACTAGATATGAAACATTCTTCTTTCCACAGAAGAAACTTAATTTTTTGGAACTTAATAATAATTAGCATTTAGGGTTTGTTGGGGGGTATGGGGTCCACAAACCTGATGTATAATGTTGATTTTCTGTAATAAAAAGAATTAGAGATATGATGTCTTTATTTTTTCTAATGAGAACTGATTATGAGCATCAGGACCTTTTTCTGAGGATGTAAGTCTCTTAAAACTCTCCTATGGGATAAATGTAGTTAACTAAAATTAATTAGACATATATAATTGAAAGACCTGTGTGTGTGTGTGCGCGTATGGAGCCATCCACTCTGCTCACGCTCAACCACAACCACAAGATGGCACATGCGTGCACTTTTAATTTTTTTCTATGCTTGCATGCATCTCACTTCTCAGTAAAAAAGACCTATGTGCAGCAAACACTGCTGTGAAAAAATGACTTTGTGCTAATGACACAAATGAAGAGATACAACATTGAAACGAAGCAAATGCCACACCTCAACAACATGCAAGTGAAACACTTCGGCAACGGAGGACAAGGCTTGAAGTTTTCACTAAAAACTTTGTCTATCTGGAGGTATTTTCTCAAGACAAAGATTCATAGGACTCATATACTGTACCAGCAATATGGCTAAGATATGGTATCGCTAGTGTCTTCTTATAAAAGCCAATGGGGCAGAAAGCAGAGGTGGGCCTACTTCCTCTGCACTCGATAATTCTTAAGAGTTACCTGATGCCTCTACAAGTTCATGAATGTAGTAAAACTGCTAGTGAGTCTTCGGGTTGTTTTTTGTCCTTAAGACCACATGCAGCTAGTATAATATATTTAAGGAATAGATAGATAGATAGATAGATAGATAGATAGATAGATAGATAGATAGATAGATAGATAGATAGATAGATAGATAGATAGATAGATAGATAGATAGATAGATAGATAGATAGATTATTTATTGGTGAACAAATAAGTTTTTTTTTTGTTTTTTGGAAATTACATACCAGAAAGGATGATTAAAAGCAGTACCCAAATATGCTCCCTCATCTTTCTGACTTGGAAAAAAATAGTTCAATAATTCTAGAAATAAAACTGTGCAGAAATGCAATGTTAATACGTCAGATCACACCTCTATAAAATATGTACAGTAAATATATCCTGTAGTATTAGGGTGTTGTACTGTGTTAGCCATTATGGATGCAATGAAAAGTCAAGCAAGATGACACCTTTTATTGGCTAACTGAAGCAATCACAATATGCAAGCTTTGAATCAACTGAGGCCCCTTCTTCAGATTACAACTTGCCTGTTGAAGGGGCTTCAGTTGCCTCAAAATCTTGCATATTGCAATTGGTTCAGTTAACCAATTAAAGGTGTCATCTTGCTTGATTTTTCATTAAATATATCCTGGAAGACACAAAGTGCTTTTCATACAATAAAGAAAAAATTATTAACCTACTGTAGATAAAAAAGTGAGCAAATTACTGTAACTGCTAAACAGTAATCACAGTGAAAGTAAAAACTGGAGCTATCCTTCTCTGTATCATGTTCTCTACTTTCCTCCAACAACCTTAAGTGCTTTATCAATAAGTGTTGTACTATAAGACATCCTGTGGTGATCCAGTTCTTAATGACAATTTCTGAAATGAAGCTGAGTGACCACGTTTACCAATTGTTATCACCCACTTACTGCTGAGGAGGTGTGGGTACACTATATACTGTGTTCTTTCAGTCCATGGTCCATGCTCCTTTAAACAGAAGGCAGCAGCGGGAGTGCCTCCAGTACACAGGACAGTAGCAGGTTAAGGAAAAAAATAGATGGATGTAGACATTAATGAGTACAATAAAAGACTGCAGAGTTGTCTGCCATGTGTGTTACATAGCTCTGGGCCTGAAAGTTCATTTCAGAGCTACTGGAAGCCACTTTCTTTTTATAGCAGTTTGCACCTTCTCCAAATGCCCCATGGGTTTCCTCTGATTGCTCCATTTTCCTACTATAGTCCAAATTCTAATGAGTTAGCTGTACATGTTAAATTAGCTTTGCATGCCCTGTGGCAGACTGGTGCCTCATGCAGTGTGTGGTCCTGCTTAGCACTTGTTAATGCAAAAATTGGCTGTTGTGCCCTTCTAACATAAGTGGGATTAAAAAGGCAGTAAAAAGAGATGAAGTGTAGTGTTTAGAAAATGATGTGAGAACTGGGAAATGAAGAGCCTCTCCCAAAAATCCTGCAAACCAAATTAGATATTCATTCAACTGCAGTAAGTTCTGGGGTACTTCTTGAGAGACTGATTTAGACTGTAACAATACTGTATTCCCGATAAGACACCAATTGCTACTCTCAAATCAGCTTCTTATTTAATTAGACTCACTTTTCTATAGTATTAAAAGTGTAGTGCAGCTTTTTCACTTTCAACACAAAGGACCCTATGAATTCTGTCCTTCAAATTAAGCTTATTTAATTGCAGCTAAAATGCAAGCGCTTACCAGTGAACAAGCATAGGTGTGTACAGCAGAGGAGTAGGTAGGTCTCTGTGCATTCATCATTCAGCAAATATTTCCATTCAAAAATATTCAGAAAAAAATGCAAGCAATATTGGATCTGTATTACTCAAAAATGCAATGGCACTTCTGATGTTAAAAAACACTTAGGAATAAAGCCTTAGCTCCACGATGTATATGTAAAAGTTCATACATGACAGTCTGAGCAGCCTTCCCAAAATCCACGACCAATACCTTAAACCACAAAAATAATTTGTGACTTAATAAAGGTGTTCTGTGAATAATGTGCTTAATTCAAAAACCCAAATGGCCATCCAACCCAAGTAAGAAATGCTAGCATCATTTAACGAAAAATCTAATTCTCTTAGAGCCCTTTGCTTTAGGGTCATGTTTAAATCTAAAAATTAATAAGGAGGCAAAATCTTCAGATTAATTGTAAACCAATGTGTATAATGAACATATGCAAATTTGCAAACCATGTCAATATTTTAAATAGTTCACTTTGAAGTATTACTTTAACTGTTCTTGAAATGGTACTTTTTAGGTGATGATAAACATTAAGAAAGCAGTGGCAGTAAGAGGTAAGTTACTTACTGAAGGCTGCAAAGCCATAATGGAATACAAAGAATAATGCATACAATAAAGATGGCACATTTCAAAATGTTTGTAGAAAAGGTAGCAAAATGTTAATAAGTAAATGACCTAAACAGTGCAGTAGATAAAGAGAAGGTCAAGCAGACAAAGCAATTATGGTCAAACATAAAGACAGAAAGGAAAGAGACTTGCTCCTTTAGAGGATGAACGAACAGAAAGGTCAAGAAGAAGTTTGTTGTAACAGCAGCACATAGAGGAACATTATAATAAGATGGATGTTGATGAAGTATGAAAGGAGCAGGATAGAATGAAGTGATAAAGGGGAACAAATGATTAAATACCAGTTCTTATTAGTTTAGTTTCACACAAATGGGCCAACAAATATCTGCGTAACTTGTTATCAGGTTTGGTAGATTTTTCTTTAGTGTTTCAAAAAATAATGGTAATTGCCATATTAACTAGGAGAAAGCAAGTATCAAGGAAATACAAATGACAGCCCTCGACTTTTCACTAGAGCTCTTAGCAAATCTACAAGTTTTCTGTAGTAATGTGCATTATCAGCAAAATGTCTGGGCACATTACTACAGAAATGTTATTGTTTTTGATAGAAATTAATTTTAATCAAAAAGCCATTAAACTAATTTAATAATACATCCAGGACATTACTAGTGTTGCTAAAGGCTATTACTGCCTGCAATAACTTATTTTTATTTTATTATTCACATATACCTGCAAAGCCCCCTTTTCAGAAGTCAGTCCTTCAGTGACCTAATGGTTAACTCACTTAGTTTACCCTTAAATATCCTTAATAGTTTGACAAACAAATGCCTTAAGAGTCCTCAGTTGGTTTCCTTCTTAAATACACGCCAAATTCCAATGTCATCTGGCACTGAAAAGACGACTCTAGGATGCTGACCGTAACATGCTTTTCCAGTCATCTTCCATCCAATGTCTGTGTTGTTTTGCCCATTTTAATGTTTTCTTTTTGGCCTTTTCTTTGAAACTCTGCCTTTAAGACCAGCACCCTGTACTTGTCTTTCACTGTTGCAGATGACAAAGGTACATGGTGCACATTTAAGTAAAAAGTCAGCTGAGGACCTGTAACTACAGACTCTTATGTCCTAATCCTCTTATACAGCTGTACATTTATATTATTAAAACAGTTTAATGGTATCTTGGGGCGGCACGGTGGCGCAGTGGGTAGTGCTGCTGCCTCGCAGTACTGAGACCTGGGTTCGCTCCCTGGGTCCTCCCTGCGTGGAGTTTGCATGTTCTCCCCATGTCTGCGTGGGTTTCCTCCCACAGTCCAAAGACATGCAGGTTAGGTGCATTGGTGATTCTAAATTGTCTCTAGTGTGTGCTTGGTGTGTGTATGCGTTTGTGTCTGTTTGTGCGTGCCCTGCGGTGGGCTGGTACCCTGCCCAGGGTTTGTTTCCTGCCTTGCACCCTGTGTTGGCTGGGATTGGCTTCAGCAGACCCCTGTGACCCTGTAGTTAGGATATAGCGGGTTGGATAATGGATGGATGGGTGGCATCTTGAAAAAAAAAAGTATCAATTTCTGTCAAAAAACATGAACATTTCTGGGTATTTCCAAACTTTACACTGGTAGTGTAAATTAATAAAACAACAGTTTCTTATTATTCTAGATAAATAACTGGAAAGTTAAATATGTTGTATGATATGCTTTTACAAATTAACCATTTATTACTATCATTTTCAAAAAAGCATTTATTCATTCTTGTGGATTAAATGAATATTAATGTGTCTATGTCATGACACCCAAAGCTCTTTGTGTCAATGTTGTCAAAGCCCCTAAGTACTGTAACCAATTAACAAAATATTAGCTGTATGAACCTGCTAGTAGGTCCTATAAGTGCATAGTGACAAAAATAAGATAACAAAGATGCTATAATGGGAGTCACAAAAAGGACCATAAGAAAAACAAAAAAGCTACTTGAAATTCTGTAAACCGCTATAACTGTTAGGCATTTTTTTGTACTATGGAAGAGTTCATTTTAAATTGATTTGCTACCTCTCCTGGATCTAAGGGGTTTGAGAGTCTGTATTCTAAGGGTCTCTAGAAACTGTGGTATCATGGCATGATGAGTTACCACCATTGTACCATTAAGGCCAAAGTCAAACAGATTTCTCATCTGTAAAACGCGGCCATCCAAATTGTTGTAATGATTTGCTGTTGTTTGTGCCTGCATGGTGCATTTATTGTAAATTATAATCAATTTAGGATTGACTCATTTTTGTACGGCTCAGTTCTTATTTATCTGTATTCCTACTGCGTGCATGAAATTCTCCAAATAATGCCTAACATTTGTAGGTGTTAAACCATTCTGTTTGAAAAGTAAAGACTGATTTTGATTAGACCAGCAGTTGTGAGAAAAATAACATTACTAAACCTACTATAGGAGTTAACAAATTTCAAGTTGCACTGTATATCTCGATGATGTAAATGAAGAAAACTCTTTTCAGTACTATTATAGTCAGGCTGAAGGAATGGCTCAGATATACTGCAGTCTCAAAGGTCAATTTCAAACCTTTGTAATGAAAGTGTCCTAGAAAACAGATCAAGATGACATGAACAATGTTAATATGTGATATAATAGAAACAGAACCCAAAGGAAAGGTCTCAAGGCAAAACACTAAATGAAGTGTTGGAATATGGTAAAAGTATGGCCAAAGAAATATACTGTAATAATATGATGATGACAAATCTGATTAGTTAAAATATTTAATAAAAGTCAGGAAATGGCCTCTGATTAAAAACAATTTGTTAGGATAAAAAACAGCAGCCACAGATGTCCCTCAGGATCAGAATACAGATCGCTACATCTAAATCAACGAAATCAGATCTTGCTGTATCTGTTGAATGTCATGCACTAAGGAACTGGGGTTTGTGTTTAAAGCAGCTGGTGGAACATTTGATGGAAGATGATTTTAGTGAGTGTTAGAGATAACCCAAGGGTCAAGAGCCAAAAGTGGTTGCATTGGAATTTTCACTGTTTTTTCATAAGTGTTTCAGTGGCACTGTGTGTCTGTTAGACTGTAGTCATCTAAAGCAAACCAGCACAACTCAACAAAACTAATACTGCAATTTGAATTACTGGTCTTTGATAATTTATCAATTTGCCTGGGCAGCAATTAAGTAAGTATAAACGTTAACACACATTTGCAAAACCATCATTCATTTAGAAATTCAGAGAAGTCTGACAAATGCTAGAGTCATTTTACCGTGAACTTCAGGTTGAAAGGTCAAGGTAAAGTTTAAAAGATTAATTAAACTTTCCTTCCAACAGGACAACCCATTACAAGGGTTAGGTTAGAGACTTTTTAAAGGTTCCAATTAACAAGCCTAGCACAGTGACAAGGAGACTGGTTTTAAATTCTCCATTTGCTCACTATATTTTTGGAGTCTTTACTTACTCTGTTTTCTCTGGGTACTCCACAGGTAATTGTGTTATGTTAAATGGTAGTAATATGTTGGTTCAGTATGAGTGTGTCCTGCAATGTCCAACTGGGCTTGATGTGGTCCATAAGAGGCTCTGACTCTATATAACATAAGTGTACTGAATTGTTAGATGGTTTCCATGAATTTTAACAGATATATGCGCTGGTAAAATTTGGCAAAATTAATTCAGTACAAATAAGGTAGGCAAAGCCATCATATTGAACAGATTTAAGCATTTAATGTAAAAGGATGCTAATTCAAATCCCACTCTACAAAAATTAGTTTGTCATCTTAAACGTGATAAGCAACAGTAGGTATTTGTGTGACTTAGTGATCAAAGGCTTAGATAAGTATTTTGGAATGACATTTTCCTGGTAGAGTGGCACAGTGGTTAACTCTGCTGTGTAAATTATCCAAGATCCCAGTCATGATCCATGCATTATGATATCAAGATTTTATACATTTTTTAATAAAATCTTCTAAATGTCTCCCTGTGCATGTATATTTTTAATCTGTGGTTTTCAGATATAGGAAATATGTCTGCATCCTTATTTTTCTATTGCAACAAGTTTTAGCATTGTAATCATGTTTCCTTTTTATGTCTTGAATCTCCCATGACACCGCTTTGCTTTTAAGTGAGCACTGCCATTTAGCCCAATTGTTACCATGATGCATGCTCTCATAGCTATGGGGTGTTAGCTTGGCAAGGCATTCATTGCCCAGTTTGAGAATACCTTGTAAAAGCTCTCTTTCACCATACAGTGAAAATCTGGTAAACAAATCATTGATCTTTCCTTTTGATTTTGCTTTTTGATTTTCCTCTTTCTCTTGAAAACAGTTCATTTTGCTTTCCAAGTTTGACCTTTGCGTGGCTTATTCTTTCGGTTCATCTCATGTTCCACTTCTTCCCATTCGGTCTACACCATTTCTCTGTGTTACAGCACCATGTAGAGTTTATAAATTTACACCATGCCAAGTCCATGCTGCTATGTTATCATTTAAAAACAATATTTTTACACAAAATTATATTTATTTTTTATTTCACTACTGTTTTCACATCATTTATGAAAGTATTGAAAATGCATCTGACATAGCTGTTTGTCTACACAGGGCATTGTAATCTCTGATTTTCATAAATTTAGTATGTCTCTTCTGATTATATTCCTGGCAGTCTATACCTGGAATCTAGAGTTTTCATATGCAAGGAATTTCAAATATTAGGTCAAAAATAATTTTTTGACTCTGATTTTTGATTCTGATTTTTTATTTTGATACCCATCTTTACTGACTCACATTTTTAACATTTTCCGCATTCATTGACTATGATTCACCCTATAATTTTTCCATTTTTTCTTTTACCATCTCTTGAAAATCTCTTTACTGGTTATGTGCATATCAGTGGTAACAAGAAAAAGAAGTCTCCTCCTTGAAGGAATGGTTACGCCGTCAGCCATGGGATTCATTGCAAAATCATACCAACCAGTACATTATTTTCCTTTTGCATGTGTATCTAGGATTCAAATGTACAAAATGTAATTTAGATGCATACAGGTAAACAACACAACAAGCACCATGAAAAGCAACTCCTCTATGTTCACTATATTAGAATATAATTTTCTTCTGTGAAGGGTGAGCGATCAGGGAATGAGATATTGTACTAAGCAGAATCCACTCAGGGAAGGGCTACCTAATAAGCATGAACCAATGAGAGTGTGATTAGAATCTGCATTTTCAAAACTCAGTGTTTTCAACCATCCACACTGAAACACTGAGCCAACATTTTCAGAAATATTTGTCCCTGGTGAGTGTTTTAGAAAGTTTATATTTCTGGGGGGCTAAAACAATGGAGTAGTATAGATGAAAGGCACAATATAAAACACTATGTATTAAATCAATAACCTATACAGAATATGCTATTCAGTACTAGCATCATGAGATTGTGAGGGACTGGTATCCTCACAACTTCAATGTAAGGTTACCTTTAAATGTATATTGGTCACTGACTATATACACTTGAGAAATACAATAATGAATGATAATTTAAAAGTAATTAGAACAAGAAGAAAGAAGGAACAAAAATATATTTATTTTTCATAGCTCCCTTCTTTTGCTTCCTGTAACTTGTAATGTTCAATGTGTTCATGATCTGTTGTTCACCAAGTGCAGATGATTCAATCTTGGCAGTTGAGATTAGATGATGAATGGTGACCTCTGTCAACCCCCTCTACCAGCACTTTTTTCCATGTAAAGAATCTTTGCCAGCCATAAGGCTTCTGTTGCTCAGTGACTACAATCCAATGAAGTTGTCTTCCCTGCCCCATTCCCAAAACAGCATGTAGCCAATTCAATATACAGCCAATGAGACTTGCAACAAAATTGTCAGGATTTATTTGCATATGTGCACTGTTACCAAAAATTTGAGCCACTTACAGTCATGAGATAAAAATACAGTAGTTCACCTAATTCACCTAAGTGTGATTAATATAGGATATGTTTAATTGCAGGTTAACAATTATTGACAAACTCTCATTTGTTCAAATTCTTAGTAATGTGGACCTACAGCATACAGCATTCTTAGTTATTTGGATCCATGTAATTTTTCTTATATTTAAAGTTATCTGGTAACTAAGATTAAGGAATTCTTTAAAATTTATTAAGTTATAACCAATATATTCACTAAAAATAATTTCATTTAAAGTTATCCACTGGTACATAACATATGTTCATATTTAGAATGAAAACAGGCAGACAACATTTCTCCACAGTATTGCCATACTGTCTCACTATCCTGCCAAAATATATCTGCAATTTATTCATGTATTACATTATCTCATTTTATACTATGATGTTAATTATTCATAATATAAAAATGTTAAATAGGACTTGCTGTGATAGACATGGAATATAATAAAGGTTCATAGTTTAATGCTGTCACAGGTACAAAGCATTTTGAACCTTCTCACAATCTGAAAGATAACTTTAAATTATATAAATTAATTGCTCACTACTTCTGGATAAACAGAATTTGAACATGTTGAGAGGAGCAAAGTGTGATTGCACACATAAGAACATGTCACAATAAGGGGATACAGGGTTTGCATTATAGTTTGATGCTAAGGTTCAAATTCCTAAAAGCAGAATTATTTTAGAAAAGTAAAATGTGGATTTTTTCCTGCCCAGATTTGATTTGCATCTTGTCCCTGATGCTGCCACGGATAAGCTCCATCTTCAAATTTCTGTGCAATGGAAAATGGAAGTTTACAAAATAGATAGATATGTAATCTACTACAGCATCTAATTATTTACATGTTATTATATTACACTTTTAAGTATCTGTTTTATGTTAGCTTTCTGAAAACTTGATAAATGACCAACTTTCCATTTTTAGCCATCAGCTTTTTGAAATGGGGAAAACTGCATTATTAATTAGTTTTCAAGAAAATGTATTTTAAAACATTCTAAACGGCGGAAATATTGGTTGCAGAGTTAAAGGAACATGGGTCAGATTTCAAATGCCGACCTCTGGGAATTACTCCCGAGTGACAGCAGTGAATAGAAACTGTAAATAATTACAAAGTTTAGTGCTAGCCAGAAGTGGCAGGAAAAAATAGAAAACGCTTTGAGATAGGGGAGAGAGGAAGGCAAACATGGAGAAGACAAATGAAATGAAAGTAATGACAATAAAGATTTAAGACAAGAAATGCATGGTTGCAGCTAATATATCAAACAGAACATACAACAACAAATAAGTAAGACTACAGAAGTATTTGCTATAAAAGTAGAATCAAAAAGTATGAATGAAAAATGTTTGAAGAAATCAGAATTGGAAAATAATGTTCTGAATTGGATAAAAAGGGTCTGGTGAACAATTAGCACTCCTTTCAGAATTTTACTGACCCCTTTACTTTCTCTTCAAAGTGTCAATTATTATTTTTTAAGTTAGCAATGCCACTGCATGTTATTTGTATTACTCACGACTCAGGGCTAGGATGGGTTGGGTGAAGGGGTGTTCCATTATTACTTGTTTGTAATATTGCTAATAATTTTTCTTAACTGTTTTTTTGTTTATTCTTGTTCGTATTAATGAAAACGTTAACAGTGGAAGGCACGTGGTGCCATGGCCAACTTTGCAGCCTTATAGTTTCTGGACCCTGAGTTAGGTTCTTACCCCAGTTTCACTCTTTGCATGGTGTTTATACATTCTGCTAATATCTGAGTGGATTTTTTCTGGGTACAAAATTCCCTCCCATATTGCAAATACATAATGGTTAATAACTAGCAGCTGTGCATACTGTAGGTGATTTTTGTCCTGTGCAGGATTCAGTCCCACCACAATCGTATTGCTGCCGAGATAGTCTCAAGATCACCATAACACTGAAATATGACAAATAAAAATACAAAAATAGATTGATGGAGGCCATATATTTTTATTTAAACATGTCAGGATTTACCAGTCATCTTTACTGTCTGGCTGGAAAATAACTGTACGAGAGAGCTAAGATTTGTGTTGCAATCTCCATAGCTTGAGTAATAGAAAATAAATAACTGTCTTTTGATGAAATACCTTCCATATAATAAATTATTTATGTACAAATAACATGTTGATTATTGAATTTATTATTATTATTATTATTGTTAGACCCTTCTGCCACTACAGAAAAATGCTAGTTTATCCAGTTCAGGGCGGTGGGGAGGCCAAAATTCTAACCCAGCAATGGATGCAATGTTGGAAATAACCCTGGACAGAGCAACAGTCCATTGCATAAAAGTAATGTATAAAAATTAGCACATAAATAAAAATGAAAATAGGGTTCAAACTTAATATTTATTGCAATAAAAGAAATTTAAATTATTTTCATTTTTTCAATTAAAACAATAACAATAAATTTAACAGATGCATTTCTCTTTTCAGGACCATTCCTTGTTTCTTATTTCATTCTTACAAAATTTAATGTTAGGTGAAAATTTTTGACGTTATTAAGCATATATTCAAAATGTAATTTAGCATTTTGTCCACAGATCAAGAATCTTCCCACACACTGGAGTTTTAAAGTAATAAGAAATGTTAAAATTTGGCTTCAGCATGCATGTAAAGATTGACTTTAGTAATAACATCCGTACTGTGCTAAGATAAACATTAAGAGTCAGTCACAAACTAGATATAGCTGGAATATTTTGATGAGGTTGTCTTGCTATGTACTGTTATGATTTTTGAAGCAAATCTTGAAACAAAAGCTATGTTAATGTCTATTAGGAGAGTCTTTTTGAAATTCCAACTCATTATATTGTAGCATGTGTCTTGTTTAGATTTTCCATCGGATACACTATTGTGCATTCAGGCTAGATCCAATTTTCACAAAACACAGACATGCATGGTGAAGTTATCCACCATGAATGGCTGGAACATTGAAGGGAAACTAATTGTGAATGACAGAGAATCAAACATCAAAGCTGCCCTTCCCGTACACGCCATATTATTCACAGCTGTCAGAAGTAAAATCGAGGAGCAATAAAGGCTACCACAAAATCTGTGCGGTTACACTGATGTGGGATGACTTTAGAGCAGTTGTGTAGACTGAGGTGTAACTGTACTTTTTTATTGGGTAAGTCAAATGGAAAGCAAAAGCCTATGGCTTTTAAAGTTAGGACATTTCTAAGGAATGTTAGAGTTTTAAATAGAAGGATGGTATATTGGTTCAGGATGCAAAAAATGTATTAATTGAATTATTGGCTACTTATTGCAGATTTATAAACTTATCCAGGTAACAGTTTTATAACATAGTAAAAATGTCACTGACTGATTATTCAAACATTTATTCCATCAAGTACTTCTCCATTATTCATATAAATTTCAAAGTATGCTCCATTCACTTACTCACACACACACATAGAGGGCCAGTGTTGGAGTTGCTAATTAACATTTTTTTATATCTTTGGCAAGTGAGATGAAAGCTTGAGTGTCCAGAGAAATCCCCACTCAGAAACGAGGAGAGCAGCAAACTCCATGCAGACAGTAGGGTGAAAATTCAAACACAGAACTGAGCAGCTGTGCTAACTACTGGCATGCCATCCAAGACTGGTTACTGAATTGGGCTCAGTGCTGCCTGGATATGAGGCACAATGCTTTATGAACTTAACTAATTTTACATTAAGATCTTCAAAATGCAAGATAAAATACAAATAACAGTCATTTAGACTGGGTAAAAATAAATTCTCATAAAGTGAAACGTCACCCTTTTTGAAGGATGTGTTAATTATAATTTTATTTTTGTCAAGATGCCAACCCATTGTAATATTTTCATTTGATTTTCTAATGCTTTGTATTTTCCATCATATTGCTTGTTTAAGAAGAGTTCAAATACATTAAATCAACTTAACATATGATTAACACAGTACAAGATGTCACTATTATTTACGTACAGATAGTTTTCTTAATGTCAACAATCTGAAAAAATACTTACTTCTTACTAGTACTAGTCAAGTATTTTTTAGCCCTGCTTTTTCATATTTACACAACGTAGAACAATTCTACAAGTTTTAGTAGTAATAGTATTGTCATATGTACAGAGCACAATGAAATTCTTACTTGAATGTCCTACTAACATGCAACACATTGCCAATGTCCAAAACCATGATATACAAGCATGTATGTGTATGTACAAGCAGTGACTTTTGTAACTGTCACTACATGATTTAAAAAAAAGTCAAGGTACATAGTAGTATTTGGTCTTGAAATAAGTAGCAGACCATTACTGTGCAATCCAAAGGATGATCAGATAATACACCCAAAATAAAAGTTATGCATTAAATTCCATAATGTTATATATTTAGGAACTGGATTCCAATATATACAAGGTCAGGGATAACCACTAGCTGACCAAAAGCCTAAGTAAATTGGAAAATGGATCATTGATTATACTTCAAAAAGTAAACATTATGAAAACAGTCTAAATTTTAAAGTGCTTAAATAGCACAAGTAACAATAGAGCTGACACTCAGTTCACAAATTTGCCAGAAGAAGGAGCCGAGCAAGTTCATGTGGTATGTGGGATAGGTTATGCCACTGAATTAACTTCAATGGGAAGTGGATGGTGGGTGGAGTAATTTTATCAACCTTTATCTCTTCATAAAAGCAATAAATAAAAAAATGTCTTATGGTATTGACACTAATGCTGGTAACAGTTGCAGTGAATTTCCAATTTGAGAATATAAAGTCTTCTAATTAATCAGTTCATTTGAATATTCTGATACCACTGAAAATAAATAAAAAACAAACCATGTTTTTTTTCAACCAGAGGATTTTTTCCAAGATTCTATTACATGATGTTACCTATAGATTTCCTTTCAGATATGGCTTCATCAAACTTGTTTTGCTATTAATCAAAGGAAATACTTGAGGTTGTGTCTTCATTGCATTAGATATCTGGGCTCTATTCGCAAACCTGGTTCTGCCTATGTTGAGTTCACACAAACACATACTCATATGGGGTTCCTCTGAGTAGTCTGAGTTTAACATACACCCCAAGGTAGTTTATTTGAGTTTAACTAGTAACATTACATTTACCAGATGGGTGTATAAGGTGATGTGAAGCTAGTGATGAACTTATGTCCTGTCCAGCACTGATTCCTGCCTTGCACCTGACGTTCAGAAAATAGGTACAGTAGATGAATTGATTAATAACAACCATGTAGTTTACATACATAAAGAAAGAGTGGAAGATATCGGCTGGTCAGTGACATTTTTGGCATGAAAATTCTCTTAGTAGCCATACCAGAATTTTCTTTCATATGTGCTGACTTTTCTCATGTTTACATTCATGTATGCAACTAAGAATATCTGTTCCTCCTTTGCTAGTCAATTTTAGGAAGACATGGTAATTTACTCACCATTCACAACATAATAATTCAATCAAGCAATGGGATCATGGTGCCTGGTCAGTATCAATTGATATCAGATAATTGTGATAACCTCTGACATGGTCATCATCTGACAAATAGCAATACACAGACAGAACATGCAGACTACTTTCACTGCTCGACTCTAACATAAATCTCTTGGGCTGTCCAGTAGGAGTGTTAACCAACAAGTGGTCAGGTGTTGAAGAGACAATGCAAGGCTGGCAAAGAATTAAAAAAAAAATATTTTCTGAATAAATATTAAGGTAGAAGCATGTATAAAGCTTTCTTGGTGGCTTGTTCAAATTTAGCACTTTCAGGTGGTCCTCATCATTGAAAAGTGAAGATCAAGATGCCGCTCAGCTCCATCAGCATATGTGCTCGGTGTATTCCTAATATTGAACTGCTCTGTTTTTTTTCCAGATTACCATGTCCATGTTTTAGGGAGCAAATGGTGCTGGACTTTTCATACCTCCATGTTGGCTTGTGCATAAGCCTTGACTGGGAAAAGTTTGAACCAGAATGCTGAGAAGAAGGAGGTCTTTATTCTTGCTCTAATGCTATGTTAATACAGAGAATGAGGGGATCCAGCCTTTAAACCCCATTGCTAAGCTGAAATGTTTGGTTTGTACATGTGCAGTGTGACAGACGACTGGCTATGGACTCCGGTCATCACCCCCCAGGCCGCTAGGAGGAGCCCTCCGGACAGCATATTTGTGCCCCGAGTTCCAGCAGGGCCTTATGGACTTTGTAGTGTTTTGACACAGCCCTGTTGGATACCTTGGGGGCCGCCAGGAGTCGCTGTAGGGGGGCTAGTGGGCTCTGGCATGCCCTATAACCCGGGAGTGCATCCCAGTCACGTGACTGGAAGAAGCGATGTGCTCCCGGGATGAAGAAAAGGACTTTGCCCTGACCCGGAAGGAAAACGGACTTGTGGGTTTGGCTTGGAGCCACTTCCGGGTCAGGGGCTATAAAAGAACTCTGGGAAGCCCAGAACACTGAGCTGAGCTGGGAGGTAGGGTGGCGACGTGTCTGGGAGTGGAGGATTGTATTGTTTACAGTAGAGAGTTTATTGTTTAATGAGTGTGGAGTGGAGGGTGCTTTGTGCACATTATAATAACAAAATAAAAAGTTATTATTATTATACATTCACCTGGTCTGAAGAGTGGTACCTGAGGGTTCGAGAGGTGGACGCGAGCATCAACTGCTACACTGGCGTAGTCGGCAGGAGTCTCTGGCCGTCTGGAGGCAGAGGATCTGCATTAGATTTAAAATTTGTTGTGGCAGAGAACCCTAAGAAGGTCCCTCTACTGACCGCGGAGGTGAAAACTCCACCCGCGACCAAGAGCGCTGCAGCTGAGAGCCGTCCTCTGCAGCAGGCAAGCATGGGGAAGAAGACTGGGAAGAAGGCTGGAGTTGTCCAGAAGACTTCGGTCCCAGATCCTATGGAGAAGCTGTGGACTTACCTGACGGGCAGACAGGAAGATCGGGAGCAATTTAAGGCCACGCAAACCCGAGCAGGGCAGCAGTCGGAACGTTGCCGGATGGCGACTCCCGAAGATTACTACAGGGAGTTGGAGCGTGATCGCCAACGTTCCGAGGTATGTGCTGGGGCAATGCCCGAAACGCCGGGAGTATTTGTTTCCTGTTTTGCAGGGGCCTGTCTGCACGAAGCGGACAAAGAGCGCGCCCGCCTCACACCTAGACAAGATGGCCGCGAAGAAAAGAAAACAAGCCAGTCTAGGCGTCCGCAGAAAGGGAGTCCATTGGTGGAGAATGTCCACGTGACCTCGCGCGCCGGCAACCAGGAAGAAGAGCAGTTGGGAGCCGTTGGCGAGGCGAATAATTCCCCAATGCGTCTGCGCTCCCTGAAGGGGAAGGGGGCGGTGAGCGAAGCAGCGCCACCATTTAACAAAGGTAAAGAGGGACGGGACGTGACTGTAGTGTCTGCCGGCAAAATTAAAAAGGCAGACCGCAGCCAGCCGCAGGAGGCTACCCGTTCCTCTAAAGACTCCATATCCCAGGAGCCCTTGCGCTCATCAGCAGAGCACGTGCCAGGAGTGGACGTGCTCATTGGTTCCCGGTTGGCAGGTGACCAAAATAAGGAAGTGGCCTTACTGCCGGCCGAGACAAATAACTTTATAAACTTGCAGGAGCTCGAGAAATGTCTCGCGCCCCTTTACGCTTTCTTCCAGGGACTACAGGAGGTGAAGGAGCGTGTGGAGGAGCTGGGAGCTGCAGCCGAAGCGCCGTTGAAGGGACTGATGACGTACCTTCGGCGGTTAGGCCGTGAAGCCCCGGCCTCGATTGATTCGGCGGTGCAGGTGAGTAAAATCTGCGCCGTATATAATAAGGGGACGCAGTGTGAATCGGCACCGCGTTTAATAAGTTGCGGCTGTCAAAGCGCTGTGTGCCCGACAGTAGAGTGTGGTACGAATACGGAGTGGTTGGGCAGCGATCTGATGGAACCGGGGCGGCGATATCAGACGCCGCTCCGAGATAACGCGGACCGTAAGAGCCCGACCCGCGTGATAAGGGGGTTGCCGTTGGTTAATGAAGGGGCGGGGGAAGCACCGATCGTCCCGGGACAGCTGAATAGTGCTGTTACCCGGAGCGATACAGTACTAATGACGCCGCCTCCGAGTTTACATAGGACAACGGGCGTGCAAACAGCAAAGAGTCTCTCTCTCTTCCATAGAGAGCCTCACGTTGTGCACAAGCCCCAGAGAAAGCAGGAGATCCCCACACAGAAATGCGGGTCTCCTAACAGGGAAAAGAAACGGGCAAAGAGCAGCAAAGCGGCTGTTAACCCCTCCTTGGCGGAGGACAGGGTGGAGCTGACAGAATTCCCGAGGTGCTTCAGGTCTCGGGAAGAGAGGCCACCAGGAGGACGTCGGCGGTGCTATAACTGCCGGCAACCGGGCCATGTGTGGAGGAGTTGTCCCCGGAGGACAGGGGAGCGGTGGGATACCAGATACACCGTTCCCCCAAGGTTCGCTGGGGGATCTCGACAACAGAACCACGGTCCGGATAAAGCGTTCTCCTGGAGGAAGACGTCCCTCGCGGGAATCAACGCTCCGCCCCCACTGGTCGTCGCTAAGGGGGAGGGACTGTGACAGACGACCGGCTATGGACTCCGGTCATCACCCCCAGGCCGCTAGGAGGAGCCCTCCGGACAGCATATTTGTGCCCCGAGTTCCAGCAGGGCCTTATGGACTTTGTAGTGTTTTGACACAGCCCTGCTGGATACCTTGGGGGCCGCCAGGAGTTGCTGTAGGGGGGCTAGTGGGCTCTGGCATGCCCTATAACCCGGGAGTGCATCCCAGTCACGTGACTGGAAGAAGCGATGTGCTCCCGGGATGAAGAAAAGGACTTTGCCCTGACCCGGAAGGAAAACGGACTTGTGGGTTTGGCTTGGAGCCACTTCCGGGTCAGGGGCTATAAAAGAACTCTGGGAAGCCCAGAACACTGAGCTGAGCTGGGAGGTAGGGTGGCGACGTGTCTGGGAGTGGAAGATTGTATTGTTTATAGTAGAGAGTTTATCGTTTAATGAGTGTGGAGTGGAGGGTGCTTTGTGCACATTATAATAACAAAATAAAAAGTTATTATTATTATACATTCACCTGGTCTGAAGAGTGGTACCTGAGGGTTCGAGAGGTGGACGCGAGCATCAACTGCTACAGCAGTAAACTAAGAACACTGGAGGGCCTATAGAGCTAGCTCCTTCAGCCAGAAATAGCCCTGTAGCAAGCAGTAAAAGACAATTTTACATACTACAAAAAGCTATATTTTTCAAGATAAGAAATTACAATGTAAATACGTTTAAAAAACTGTAAAAATTGCTTTAGAAGTTAAAAGTGAGTTTTGTTATAAACTTTTAAAAGATTAGTTAAACTACTGAGTGAAGCTCAGTACAACATCTGGAGATGCTGTGCCCCACTGGACCTTAATACAGAAACACCACTGTTGCTTATTATGTTTCATTTAGAAAGGACAATATGCCCATATAAAAGAAATCTCCTGAGAGCAGACTTTTCTGCACATTTAAAAATGAAGACAGGAGGTGTTATTTGTATTTGCAGTATTAAGCAAATCATAATATGCCATTATTTAGCCTCAAAGAACATTAAGGCTCACTGGTCATATTTTGATGCATAATTTGCCAAGCCAAAGTAAATGATATGCTTGGCTCACATAGCTTTTCTGAAACACACAGTCCCAATTTCCATTTCATTCTTAAATAAAACAAGAAAAAGCCAGAAAAATAAAGAGTTGCCCAAGAAATACAAAAGTGGAAAGTAATCCTTTTGATTCACCATTGTGTAAAATTTATTTGAAAGGTTTTTTTTCACCTGTCTACACACAACATATCAGTTTATTTACAAATGAAACCTTTCAAGGAATGTAAAAGGATAAAAATTTGATTAAGCATTCACTCCCTGTGCCTCACACTGTAGCTTTCAATATAACAAGAATACGGGTGTGAAACATTCAGCTATAATGTGGCTAAAAATTTCTTGCATAAGGAATCAACTATTAGTAATGTGTAACTGTGGAAAGCTGTAATTTTTATTATCGTCTAATAAAAAATCAAAAAGCCTAATAAAAATTGTCAGAAAAAGTTGAACTATATTTAACTTTACATAATTATATGCATTACTCTTCCACAGGTGAAATACTAAAATATTCTTAACAAAATACATAAAGACCATATTTGTTACTGAATTTAAGTGAGCCATTTTGTTTCTTCTTGCTATATCAGAGAAATGCATTATTAATACACATTACTAGAGATACAGACTCCATGAGGATGGCATGAGCACCCAATGATCTCTAATTGGACCTGTGCTCACAGTCCATCACTGTTCACAGATCATCATCTATTCACAGATGACAGCAGGTTCGCACAGACCTCCACGTGCTAGGCAACGGTACCCTGACTGCTGTAAAGTACTAGGATGAAATCCTCAGAGCCACTGTCAGAACATACAATGGTGCAGTGGGCCCTGAGTTCCTCCCGGTGCAGGACAATACCCAGCTTCATGTGGCCACAGTGTGTATGCAGTTCTTGGATGATTAAGGCACTGATGCTATTGACTGGCCCAAATGTTCCTCAGACCTGAATCCAACTGAGAACCTCTGGAACATTATGTATTGGTGCATCCTATGCTGCCAAGTAGCACCACAGACTGTCCAGGAGCTTACTGATGCCCTGATCCAGGTCTAGGAGTAGATCCCCCAGGACACCATATGCTTTCTCATCGGGAGCATGCCCAGACATTGTCGGGAGTGCATACAGGTACGTGGAGACGATTCACACTACTGAGTTACATTATGAGTTGCCGTGGTGAAAGTCACACAAGTTGGATCGGCCTGTGATTTCAATTTTTGACTTTGTTTTTTGGTGTTGTGTTGAATCCAACACTTAGTGGGTTTGATTTTGGTTTCCATTGGCCGTTGTTACATCATTTTGTTCTTAACAAATCATACAGTGTTTCTATGTGTTCTAAAGCATTTCTGAACAATATTGCACTGTATATTGCTAACATAGTCACGAGAAAAATGCAATTAACAAAGGAAGACAGACAGATCATTGACACCCACTAAAAGTGGTCTTTCCTTTACAGAAATTATAAAGAAAGCCAAGGTGTCATTGAGAACAGTTTCCTACACCACCAAAAGCAACTTGGAAATTGGAGTAAACTCTGACAGGAACACTTCTGGTAAAGAAGCCACAAAGCCACAAAAAAAAATCAGAAGACAAGGTTCTGAGAGTCAACAGCTTGCATGACAGGCACATTACAGGACAGCAACTTTAAGCATGGCGTAACAGCTGTTCAGTGTCTATGTCTATAATTGTTTATTTGTTCTATGTTTTAATTTCAGAGTAGATTGAAACTGGCAGTGGTTTCTGGTTCAGGCAAGCCTCAATTTCTTATTTTGCAATTTTAGAAATGCCATTTTAATTACAAAATAAATAAGGCAAAGAGGGCAGCACAATGGTTGCCTCACAACATGTAGACTGAGGCTCAAGTCCTCAATCTTCTCTGCATGGAATTTGCATGTTTGTCTCTAAACGGATCCCTTCTAAGCTTCTTCAGTTTCTTCCCAAAGTTTAAAGACATACATGTTAGGTGGACTGGTGATGCTAAATTGGTTGTGCATGCTTATGTGTTGTATGTGTGTTCACCCTGCTTTTCCTTTACCCTGTATCGGATAAGTATGTTTGAAAAATGGATGGATAATGCAAAAAAAATATTTTTACAACATATAGGAATAAATACAAAATTCCCATTAAATCAAATTCAGAAAAATATGCTCCATAAAAAGGGCATACAAATTGTTAAAGCAGCTTGATTAATTAATTCAATTCACTTCATGGACCTTCAGGTAAGGATTACTAGGCGAGTGACTGTAATTGTAATTGTATATATACAGTCTTTCCTCTACCCAGGGGTAGTTATAGTTTCGTTTACAGGGGTCATTTAGAGGGGTTATTATCATATATTTAGACTACACTGAAATTCTTATTTGCAAGTGCTAATCGAGATGCAACACATCACAGTCCTCTAGCACCATGATTAATGAAGATAACTATATTACTTCAAAATGTCTATTTTCCTTACCTGATTGCAATGTGTTTATCATGTCCAGTCTGAGCTTGTTATTTTATGGAGGGAAGCACACTTTCTATTCTTGTGAAAAAAAATATATTCGGTAAAACTGCTATTTGGTAGCAGGACTGGTCTGTAAGATGCACACTTAAGGGATTTTATATTCCTTGGAAACACAGTGATTGATGCCTGGCGTGGAGTTTTTAGCAAAATGTTGTCTTTCTTTCCTTCCTCAAACATCCATCAAACAGCCACCTCGACCTTCAGCTTTGCTACACTATAAAGAAATTGAAGCATTTTAAATTTTGAAAAGCCAGTTAATTCTCCATGAATTCTGAAAAAAAAATGACTGCAGCACAGATATTACAGTTGCAACTCTTAATGACCTTTATAACTCCAGATACAGTACATTACACTAGTCAAATTTGCTTTCATTAAGAGCTAATATTTGGAATTAAGACTAAAACTTTACACATAAATTCTTTAACATTCATCAGAATTATTTTGAATTAATGGAATTTCCACATCACCATAAAGGAGCACTCTTTAAGATACAACATTACCCTGGAAGCTGTGAAAGAGATGGATGTGTGAACCAGAGTTATCTATTCTTTAGATAATTTTACCACAGTTAACTGAAAAACTTGGCCAAACCAAACTCTTTTCAATCGAATCAATCCTTACTATTTAAATAGGTCTCCAGCAAAATCACTGTGTGACTGCAGGAAGTGAAGATGTGAAAAAACATTTTACATTAAACGTGTGAGTGAGACACTTCACATTTCAGCTTAGAAACGTTAATGAATGATCAAAATTATATGATTTTCGTATTTAGAGTTCAACCATCAAGGCGTGCAAAAAAAAACACAACTCTTTAAAATTATTTACTTTCAGCCAAGTCCTACATACTGTACATACATGTATGCATACAGTATAATAATAATAATTCATTACATTTATATAGCGCTTTTCTCACTACTCAAATATACAGTCCAGATTAAAATAATGTTTTACGAATTATTAATTACTATTGTTCAAAGAGTTTTGTTATTTTTTGATTTATGTACATAGTTAAATAGATATCGAAAGTCATATTAAACAATATACTTACAAGACCTACTATCTATCTGAAAAAGCAGGATGAAAAAGCACAACCATCATACAAAATGCAAGGCACTAATTGTGCATTTTTGCCTGCTTTCAAAAGTATATTTTAGTTTCTTTAAGGAAAGTATTGATATGTTATATACTTTATTTAAAACAATCTGAAGTGATTTTGTCACATCTTCAACCACAAAGATTTAACCTTTCTTAAAACAGTTCTTGCATCTGTTAGCAGGTTGTCGATATATCCATCTTCTTTTTGAGACTGGAGGTCAAAGTGCATTCACAAAACCTGGTAAATATCACAGTTCCTTCACACTTTTAAGAGAAGATCAATTACAGATAGCATGTAATCCTAACTGTTTTTTAAACGTAAATTACTCTTTAATTCTGTTAGGCAGTTGGCTCAATGCATTTATGAGATAATTACCCATATTCTACAATTGAAAATAGTTGACTTTAATGAGCTACTAAACATTTCCTTCTTCAAATCTTTAAAAAATGCATTATAGACTAAACATCATGCATCTTTTCATCCTGTTTTTCCCCACATCAACCAAGACTCGATACCTCAGAATGACAAAGTGAAGACAGGATTTTAAATTTTTTTTTTTAAATTTATTAACTATAACAAGCGGAAAAATCACATTGCTATAAGGATTCAGAACCAGACACTTAAAATTAATTTGTGTGCATCCCTGTCTCTACACTTTGCTTTGAATTCATCTGTGGTCAATTCTGTTGACTGGACATGATTAGAAAGACACACACCCCTCTAAATAAAGCCCCAGAATTGACAATGTGTATCAGTGCAAAAACTAAACCAAGAGGTTTAAGGAATTTCCTGCTGAGCTTAGAGACAGCATTGTGTTGAGACATAAATTTAGGAAAGGCTACAAAAAATTCCTGCAGCATTGAAGGTTCCCAAGAGCACAATTGCCTTCATAGTTCTTAAATGGAAGAAGTTTGGAACAAACATGACTCTTCATAGAGCTGGCCATCCAGACAAATTGAGCAACTTTGGGAGAAGCGTCATTTTAAGAGAGATGACCAAGATTCTGATGATTATACTGGATGAACTCTGGAAAACCTGTGCAGAAATTAGAGGAACTTCCAGAGGAACAATTATTGCTGCAACACTCCACCAATCTGGGTTTATGACAGATTGGCCAGACAGAAACTCTTCTCAGTAAAAGAGATGATAGGTGTTTGCAAACAGATACCTAAAGGACTCTTAAGACTGTGAGAAAGAAGGTCTGATTATCTGCTCATCACCAACAGAATACCAGTGAAACATGAAAAAATGAAAAAAAATGAAATAGTGAAGGCAGCATCATGCTGTATGGTTGATTTTCAGTGGAAGGGAGTTGAAGACTAGGCAGGGTTGAAAAGGGCAAAATACAGAGAGATCCAACCTGCTCCAGAGTGCTCTGGACCTCAGACTGGGTAGAAGGCTTACTTTCCAACAGGACAATGACCCTAAGCCCAAAGCAAAGACAAAGCATGAATGGCTTAGAGGCAACTCTGAGAATATCTTTGAGTTGCCCAGCCAGGGTCTGGTCTTGAACCCTACTGAACATTTCTAGAGAGATCTGAAAATAGCTGTCTACTGACAGTCTCCATCCAATGAAGCTTGTCACAACATACCAAGAAGACTCCAAGTAGCAATTGTTGCCAAGTACTAATTACTGAATACAGGGTATGAATACCTGTGTCATTGTGATATTTTATTTTTTTATTTTTTATAAATTAGCAAAATATTCTAAAGACCTGTTTTTGCTTTGTAATTCTGAGATATTTAGTGTTTGATGTGGAAAACAAATGAATTTAAGCGATTTTAGCCCAAGACTGCAACATGGCAAAATATGAAACAGTCTGAAAACTTTCTGAATCCACTGTATATCAACTACATCATATCTTCTTCAGCATAATTGAGAATTAACTGAGTGAAATTGGGTGGAGTCAGCCAGATGAAGTTGTGGCAAAATAGTGGTCAGTGCCTGAGGTAGATACCAATGGTAACGGAGATTATCAAGTTAAATCTTAGTACAAAGACCTTCAGATTTGACTAAAGCTACATCCACATTATCACATAGATATTCGTCTACATTAGGCATGCGTATCAACTCGTTGAATGGACTGTGTAGCAAAAAAATTAAGAATCCCATGAAAATCTGATTCCCTTGTGCTTTAGGTGCTTTCAACACTATCAGTGCTTGCAGGACAATAATAGTACATTCACGGCATAGAAAAAGAAAAAACGTCTTTAAGGAGACAGAGCAAACTGCCAACGTGACATGTTAGTGCACTGATTACAGTTGAAAGTATCAGTATTCAAGGGTGGAGACAGCCACCTTGTCATTAAATTTTAAAAAAAGCTGCTAATTTTCAAACAACACTTAAAAAAAGTGTTTACCGTTCGTTTGCAAAATTATTGATTATAAGCAGTACACAGTAGTCAGAGTGCATCTTGTACCAAACAACATTTGTAAAACTAATTCAACAGAGGAAATCAGTCAATCAAAAAGTAAACATGTGCATCTATATCTTCACTTCACTGCATTGTGGTTTCTTGGCTCTCTCTGTCATGTAATAGCACAAGTTCAGTGCATTTTACACCCATCGGCTTTGTTAAGAGCCTTGTTATTAATTTTGTTGCAGAATGTACTCTTTCCTACTGAAAAGATACATTTCAAGTAATAAATATTGATTAGAGGAGTAACTTACAATCTGATTTTCACCCGACTGAATTTTTCATTACAATGTTATTGCCGCGGGCCACTGGATTTATTGTAAAACTGTAGCAACTGGTAAAAAGTTACCATGTATTCAGCATTTAAACTTTACAAAACACAATTTACATTTATACAGGTGAGCAGTACAATAAGCATGATGAAAAGCAGCACTTTCTTGCCCACTATTTTGAAGTATGTTTTTCTTCCATGAAGGGTGCCAAGTCAGGGAATGAGCAGGTGTATTGAACAGGATCCAATCTGGGAAGGGCCACGAAAAAAGCCTGAACCAATAAGAACACAATTAGAGTAATTTTCACTCATCCACACTAAAATGCTGATTCTACATTTTCAAAAGTATCCAGCTCTGGATAGTATTTTTAAAAGTCTTTGTTTTCAGGGGTCGAAATAGGCAGAGTAGTGTGGACAAAAGAAAAAAACTTATGTTTTCAAAATTTATGTATATGTTTTTAAATGAAAATACATTAGTGTGGACAGAGCCTAAGAGGTATCAGCAGGAAACAGTAGCAGTGACAGGGAACACTCATAACAGGTTTAATTAGCACTACCTCCTCATCCTTCTTAATAAATACAGTTGACATTGTATTATGATTTTTAAAAGAAACCTTTAGGTTAATAGACAATTACACCTTTGCATAAATTAAGTGTTCTCAGCAATACATTGCAGTCTGAGCCAGTTCTAGACAGTGACAGACTATAACAGTCCAAATGAATCCTATATCATTTTAAATTGACCTTCATATACTATTCTGTATATTTGGATAACAAAAATAATGCAGTATCTTCAAAAAAGTAACAAGAGTGAGGACAGAACACTGAACATTATGTCTCAGCAGTTTAACTCCAATGGTGACACAGTGGGTTCAAATTTCAGCCTGGGCACTGATTGATGGAGTTTGCACATTCTCCCAATGTCTGCATGGGATTTTCTCAGTTTTCTATCCTCCTACTAAAGATGTGTATGTTAGACAAATTGGCAACTGTAGATTTGCACGATATAAGTATGGGTGGTGGCATGCACGTATGTACCCTAGTGCTCTGCCAAGGCTTCCTTCCAGACTTAAACACAAGGACAGCAGAATAAGATCCAGCTTCTTTCAATACAGAAATGGATAAGCAGGACTGAAAATAGATGGAAGGGTGGAGAAATTGCCGAATTACAGCTGGTGTGGTTATTTAAGGCGTATAGAAATAAAAGTGAGGTTAACCCAGCCACAAGGGATGCACAAACCAGTGTGTTTCTTTGTTCCAGTCCCAAAACCAGATAAATGGGGAAGCTTACATCAAGAAGAGCATCCAGTGTAAAATATTGCCAAATCAAAATGCCATAACAATATAAATTTTCATACCGGATTGGTCGAGCCCCGGGTTAACAACTACCACCACCAGTACTGTTAGCCAACAGGGTGCTGGTGGAAATTGGGCTACTGTTGGCCGAAGAAGGAGGAGAGGAGGATGGTAAAAAGAGTGAAAATGACGGTACTGGTGTCGATATTTAAGAATAAGGGGGTGTGCAAGACCGTAGTAACTACAGGGGGATAAAATTAATGAGCCACTGCATGAAGTTATGGGAAAGAGTAGTGGAAGTTAGGTTAAGAAGTGAGGTGATGATTAGTGAGCAGCAGTATGGTTTCATGCCAAGAAAGAGCACCACAGATGCGATGTTTGCTCTAAGGGTTTTGATGAAGAAGTATAGAGAAGGCCAGAAGGAGTTGCACTACATCTTTGTGGACCTGGAGAAAGCATGTGAAAGGGTGCCTCGAGAGGAGTTGTGGTATTGTATAGTATGAGGAAGTCGACAGTGGCAGAGAAGTATGTAAGAGTTGTACAGGATATGTACGAGGGAAGTGTGACCGTGGTGAGGTCTGCGGTAGGAGTGAGAGATGCATTCAAGGTGGAGGTGGGATTACATCAGTGATCGGCTCTGAGCCCTTTCTTATTTGCAATGGTGATGGACAGGTTGACAGATGAGATTAGACTGGAGTCCCCGTAGACTATGATGTTTGCTGATGACATTGTGATCTGTAGCAATAGTAAGGAGCAGGTTGAGGAGACCCTGGAGAGGTAGAGATATGCTCTAGAGAGGAGAGGAATGAAGGTCAGAAGGAACAAGACAGAATACATGTGTGTAAATGAAAGGGAGGTCAGTGGAATGGTGAGGATGCAAGGAGTAGAGTCGGCGAAGGTGGATGAGTTTAAATACTTGGGATCAACAGTACAGAGTAATGGGGATTGTGGAAGAGAGATGAAAAAGAGAGTGCAGGCAGGATGGAATGGGTGGAGAAGAGAATCAGGAGTAATCTGTAACAGATGGGTATCAGCAAGAGTGAAAGGGAAGGTATACAGGACGGTAGTGAGACCAGCTATGTTATATGGGTTGGAGACGGTGGCACTGACCAGAAAGCAGGAGACAGAGCTGGAGGTAGCAGAGTTAAAGATGCTAAGATTTGCTTTGGGTATGACAAGGATGGATTGGATTAGAAATGAGTACACTAGAGGGTCAGCTCAAATGGGACAGTTAGGAGACAAAGTCAGAGAGGCGAGATTGCGTTGGTTTGGTCATATGCAGAGGACAGATGCCGAGTATAATGGGAGAAGGATGTTAAGGATATAACTGCCAGGGAAGAGAAAAAGAGGAAGGCCTAAGAGAAGGTTTATGGATGTGGTGAGAGAGGTCATGCAGGTGATGGGTGTAACAGAACAAGATGTAAAGGACATAAAGATACGGAAGAAGATGATCCACTGTGGCAACCCCTAACAGGAGCAGCTGAAAGAAGAAGAAGAAATAAAAGACAGTTGCCATGGTGGCTTAGTGGTTATGCTGACTTCAAAAAGCTCTTGGTTTAAAGTTCACCCTGGAAACTGCCTGAAGTTTGCATGTGGATTTTATTTAAGGTACAACAATTCCCATGATATCACATAGATGTACAGTCTGGCTTATTGCTGAAAATATATTGGTTCAACATTGCAGCATTCATCGCAATGGTCTAACACTTTGTCTTGATGGTTTCATGAGAGATGGTTCACTAAACTTAAATATTCACAATAACCCTATACAACCAATATTCAAGAATTTTGGATATCTATTTGTGTATACTGTGTTCATTTTTGCCCACCATCAATTTTTCACCTCCTGTCTGTTCTTAACTTTCCTTTTGCAACATGAAAGATAAAGTAAGTTCTTAGTAGAGGCAAATATCACGGAAATGGTAAAAATCACAAATCAGTTTAATAAAATATCCAGAATACTAATTTGAACCTAAAAGGCTTTCACCCTAACAAATAGATCAATACCAGATGCCTGAGTTTTTAGCTCCTTTTTGATTTCCCGAATTTCTTTTTATGACATTGTCCCATATAATAAGATGGACAGAGTCAGAGGCAGGCAGAGAGATGTTTACAAACATATTTGACACAGAGATCATGATATTGCCTAGTTAAACAATCAGTTAATTATAAATAGTTAATACGGAAAATAATCTTAGTTTTAAAATATTGATTTTAAGGAGCAAATGTTATCGAAGAACTAAAATATAAATTTAACAAAAGCAGCAAAGACAATCTTTCAAACTGCTAGAACAGATGGCTGTTTTGAATGTTCTTGTTTTTAAATACTCATGCTTAAACAAAACAGTATGGATATATAATTTATGTGTAATTACTGTAATTAATATTTATTTTAACATTTAATTCATTTTATCTATATGACATTTAAAAGTATGTTCAAGTATTGTAGATCACAATTTTGTTTTGTCATATGGCCATGAACTAAAGAAGAATGTAAAATATTTCTCACTGCCTGCTGCTATTATTTTCATACCATTCAAAACTGATGATTAAACAATAGTATAGCTTATAACAATAAAATGGATTCACAGCATTTGAATCCTTTCCAAAAACAGCAAAAATGTATTTTTGCACTTTATATACTAAACTTCTAAATCATGGAAAATACATTTGAACTGTGGTGTCATTAATGCCAGAAAAGAAGGTTTATAGTATAAACAGATTCATATTAAATAAATTCCTGAATTCAATAACTAATTGCATTGCAAATGTTTAAAAAGTATCTGTTTTCATAGCCACCTCAGTATATACAGTATCCATTCCTTCTTGCTGGGAAGTTTCAGTATATGCATTTAACAGCTGGGTTTGCATGTTTCTTTAATTATCGTCTGTTTCAGGTTGGTCATAGTTCGTACTGAATAATTTAAAATGAAATATATTTATTTATAGTCATACCTTATTTCTTATTGCAAGAACATTATTAGTGTAATTACAAATATGTGTGTACTTTATTTGTAAAAGTGCATCACCTCATCATCATTATAAGGGTTTCATCAAAACAAATCAAATATCTTGCAGAGTGCTGTTCTAAATAATATCACTGTATTTGTTCCGTCAGTTTAAAATTAAACTTAAAGGTGCAGGTGGCACATGGGTGGTTTGTAAGTTACTGAACCAACTTTACTGAAAAGGGGAGATGGTGTTGAGCAATTACAAAAAAACATAAAGTATTAAAAATTAATGTGCATAGACTTTTTAAATCCTACTTCTCTCTGCCAACCTATTTATTAATCTGCTAAACATGTTCTATAGCAGGACATAAATGAAACACATACAGAACATTCATAGAAACTCTGCCCAAAATTAGATCTGGATCCTAGCAGTGACAGGGTTATACTACGTGAGACCTCATATCAGACCTTGCATGATTTCAGTGTTTATTTTACAAGTAAGAATTTTGTATGAAACAATCAAGCATTTGATTGAAAAAAAAAAAAATATATATATATATATTATATATATATATTATATATATATATATATATATATATATATATATATATATATATATATATATATATATATATAATAAATATATATATATATATATATATACATTAAATGAGTTTGAGTGTTTATTATGTTAAGAATTAACAGTTAAATAAACGCCTTAGGTACGTTCTGAGGCATGTGTGCCTATGTGCCTATTATCTTTTACCTCTTCTTTTAAAAGAAGATCAGGGTGAGTGTTTCCTCTCAAAGTACAGTATACAGATGCAAATGTTTATTACAATGGAGTAGATCATGGGGGACCAATTAAGTCTAAACTGATGCCATTTATTGAGGATTGTCTTCCATTGGAGGTGCCTCTGCCTCTACTTCTCTTCCTCTCACTTTGTGCTTCAAGTGAAGCAACACCTATGCTCACAGCCATCGAGAAAGACACCCTCACATGCATATAAGATTGAATGGTGATTCTGACTTGGGCCAGTGCAGGTGTATATAAGAATTTCTGGTGCTATCCTGGTGCTGCCTTAAAAATTCTTGTCTTGCCACTAAAGCTTTTGGCATAAGGTATACTTGCCAGTATTCCTAAATACAGATTAGGCAGGTTAATTAAATTCATAAATAGGTGAAAGGTACCTATTCTTTCCTGACCTGTATGTGGAAATCACAATTTCTTTTCATGTTCTGAAGGACTATAGCCCAAACGCTGGTAGTCAATCTTAGTCACAGCATTCAATAATTATGTTTACATTTGTTACTGATGATGTTAAAAACTAGCTGTTACATCAAACATAGTACAAAGTGGTGACAAAATGAACTGATGAAAGAACTGACATAAATTGAAAATATTCTTCATTTTCAACAAACAATTAGGTGCATTCCAAGGCATAGTCCTTGTGTGGAGATCACAGAAATTGTGAGTGTGAGGTTAAACCGCAAAGCACTTAAGATATCAGGCTTTAAGACCTCTTCCATTACTATAAAAAGAAGCAAATACTCGGTGAATTACAGATCTGAGTGAACATTTAACTTATTTTTGACAAACTTAGCAAGTTTAATATCTCAAGTCAAACATGCAAAGCAAAGGTTCTACACAGTCCTATCCCTTGCTTCCAAAAGGTATAAGAAGCATTAACAATTCAAGTCATATCCAACTAGATGATCAGTACACTTAGCACTGCAGTATGTAGTACATTCAGTTTCAACCTGTGCCAGTTGAACAGAACAAGAATGACGTGAAGTGTAAAAACAGCAAAAGGGACATCCTGACATAATCTGCATGTAGAGCTACTGCTACAAAATACTCATTTATTTATTTGAAACGCGTTTATTAATAATTATGATAGAATTACATGAAACTCAATAATGTCTTCTGAAGACAATGGCTGCTTTCAAGCTTAAATATTGACCACAATAATTGAAATACACTCATTTTCTACTTATACATTTTAGGGTTCCAGGATATATATTTTTCTTTCCAATGTGTGAATTAAAAAAAACAAACACACTCCAAATAAAAAAAAATACAAAAATAGATTTTTTTTCCAGACATAATTTAATAAATTTCACAAAGATTAAATGTTTGCATACCTTAATAGAGCACCACTTATACACTGGCTGACAATGAAGTATTGTTCTGTTTCTGGCCAGACCCATTCAATTATGTTTCATGTGATGGTCATTACCTGTTACAGTTACTGTGATTCTCATAGTCCCAGTCACAAATTATTTCGGTGTACGCAATGTTTTTCACATATGAAAAAATCCAGTGGCTTTAGAAGTAAAGTTCAAGTGATGATTTGTCTGCTAGTAAAAGTCATTCAGAAAACAGCCAACAAGTTTGTGGGCATGCATGAATGAGTACAAGAAAACTTTATTAACATATAAAAAATCTTTCTGAAATAATCTGGCATTTCATTATGTATTAAGCAGCTCTTGAATTTTTGAAACAGTGTAATACTTTTATGTACCAATATTTTTTTTTTGTATAGATTTGCTTGCATAGGCTGAATGGCCTTCTGTTTCCCTAATATTTTCCTAAGCTCTACACAAACTTCTGTCCTGGAATGAGAAAGTAATATTAAAATGCAAATATAGTATTAATTGGTTTTCACATTTAGTGCCACTGACTGTGCCCTACTCTGGGACAAACAAAATGAGAAAGTGGGCCCCACTGGGCCTCTACCCACAGCTGTGACTTGTGCTATTTATTAGGATCATTTCTTGGCAACAACTTTAATTAACAGAAATGTTCACACTACTGATAACTTTCAGCATGAGCAGAAATTTCACAGTCTTTTTTAAGAGCCTAAGAGATGCCATTGATCAGTTATATGCAGAATGAAGGAATTATGTGACCCAGAGCTAATTTGAATTCCTCTAGCATTTACTTTTTCATCAAAAGAGCTAAAGCAATACAGCTTAATAGCTTTGAATGCCTGCTGTTCTACAATAAAATACAGCAAGAAATGTTACCTATTCTTGATTTATTCTGTAATTCGCTAGTAACAATGTCAAAGTAGTAAAGACTTGTACGTTTAAATGCAGATTTAAGACACATACAAGTGCAAAGTGAATAGGGTTCAGAGGAGAGAAACTGTTTAAAGAGATACTGACCCAAACAACGCAGCTTGTTGCCACCTCCTGCTGTACATGCCTCCTTTTCACAGGCCCAGCTTTGTACTGAAATACTACAGACACGAAAACAAAAAAACAGTTGAGGTTAGCACATTGCCCCTGTGGAGGTCATGTCCATAATACCATGAATAAAATCAAAGCGCCCTCAATAGGTGCCATAATTCACGTTTAAAAAGACATTCAGCACAACATTAATCAAGACTCCTATTTGATTTACTGCACGTTTAAATCTAATGAAAAGTAAGTCAATTATTATTTGGACTTAATTGCTAGAAGAAAGTGGATATGTGTATCACTAAGAAAAGAGCTCCTGTTAAACAAACACTAAGCTAAATAAAGCCTCACTGTTCAAAGAAATTGATGTTTTTACACAAAAATGAATAATTATAAAATATTTTAAGTAACTTTATATAAATTATTGTAAGTCAATTAAAAGCAGTTCTGCAAAAAGCGACATAGTACTTTATGTTATCTCTTCAGCTACTTAACATTTCATCAGAATGTTTATATACAGTATTACTGTAAAATTAACTGCTAATATGATAGTACTTCTAAATGTGTAATTCTGAGTAACAGTGCGTTTGTTTGTCAAAGTAACCAAAGTAACGCCCCCCCTTCACCCCCCCTCCAATCTAGAGATGGTTCCAGCTTTGTTCTCAAAACGTGAGCAATAGCCTCCAGCCCCACAGACCCTTGGATAGATAATAATAATTCTTTACATTTATATAACGCTTTTCTAAGTACTCAAAGTGCTCTCCACACAGTGAGGAGCCCACAATCTCCATACTGCAAAGCAGCAGTGATATATTATCATCTGTAGCTATATTTTTATGATATACACTATGAATGATAGGGTGCAACCTTTTATTGTAAGTATTTCTTGTTTCTCAGGATTGCAGAAGACATATCCATTGGTAATGCAGCTTGAGATATGGTGGATATTCACATATACAAACTTCATGATAAATACAATAAAAAGATGTGAATATAGGAGGTGCAGGCACACACACTAAGTTAGCTTAAACAATCCGGCAAACATAATGTCTTAAGACTGTAGAAGTTAACAGGAATGTATACAAAATTACAAAAAAAAACCACACAAAGAAAACCACAAAATCCAAGCTCACATACAAGACCAAAAATGTACTTAAAATACAAGGCAAGTTTTGGACTTTGTTGTCAATAACATGTTCCATTTAAGAGTAAATAATATTCTACAGCAATTCTAAAGCAAATGCTAAAGATTAGGATTCTATTTTCCTCCTTGCTCTTCACGTTGGATTGTTAATATACTACCGTATCAGCTTTTTATATTTAAACATATTCTGTTGATGGCTGACTAAACATTTCAGTCAGGCGACATTATATAAGGTAGGGCACTATTACACAAATGAAAGGCATTAGATAGATAGATAGATAGATAGATAGATAGATAGATAGATAGATAGATAGATAGATAGATAGATAGATAGATGACGGCACAATTCCAGAACACATGCAGGTGATTATATCACAAGCATTAGGGCATTTGTTTTTATTTTTGTATATAGTAACTGCTCCTAAAGCCTGATTCTAAATTGACACTATAGTGCTCATCGCTCCGCGTGCAGCGCTCTTCTCAAATGCACAGCAATCGCGCAGCTCTGTGCCGTTCTGTCTGAATGCTCGTACCGAGTCTGGCGGGGCTCTCTTGGTCTGCGTCAATACGCGGCCTCCAGTTGGTCAACAGCTTTACACGTCAGCGACTCCGATTTACTTAACATTAGTCCGTGTCTTCTGGCGGTAACGCGAAACAAGTGTATGAGCAGCTCATTTGGCAAGAAGTCGGTTCTTTCTGAAGTCTGTCGCCTCCGTGAAGTTATTTTTTTCCCGTTTCTAATTTTTTTGCGTAAGAAGACTTGCAGCAGAAAACAAAAAGTGACATTCTCCAGTGACATTTAACTGGGCGCAAGGAGATAATTAAGTCGGGGTGCTTCATATAGTATACACTTATTTACTTACTTTTCTGCGCTGTATTTGCCGAGTATACCTTTTTAATAATGAAAACTACAGCACGATTAGCTGAAATATCTGTCAGATTTGACAGTCTCCTTCATATAATATTCCTTTTCGTTGTCTTAAGATACGAAACCTCTGCAACGGATCTAAATTCAAGAGCAGCAGCACGTGAGGATGTTGTGGCTGAAGCGCCTTTCGATGACCACCCTGACATGTCAACCCTTGGTAATGCAGCTCGAGATATGGTGGCTGTTCATATGTACAAACTTTATGATAAATACAATAAAGAAGTGAGTCAAGCACGGAACGGGAATACTGTACGCAGCTTCAAAGCAAATCCGGGTAAGCGGGAGAGTTACATTTTTATATATTAGTTTTGTATCAGATACAAAAACTTAAGGTTTCATCAATAATTCGTTTAATTGCATGGATAAATGTTATGTGTAAAACATTACATATACTCAGTTTTAACAGTTTATTTACACCTGTAGAATATTAATATTTTTTAACGTATGAAATATGTACAGTACTTATGATTTTAGTTTCTACGTTAACATTGTCCTTTTACTGCCGGGACTGCATTACCAAAGTCCATTTGAGTAATACTATTTATTTACTCCAACAGCTACATAACTGACCAGCACGAGCTTTCAGCGCTACAACAACAAAAGTTTTGAGTCCACAAATCCGAAATACTGTTGCTATAGTAGTGCGATGTGTGGCTCTTGTAATACGCCACCTGTAGGTAGCCCCTTATAAATCAAAAAATAAAATCGAAGTAAATAGCCCTACATTTCAAATACGAGTCACATCTGCAAAGCACACTATTTTGTGGAGACACTACTTTTTTTTTTACCAAATACAATAATACATACACAGAGTATCTATCTATCTATCTATCTATCTATCTGTCTATATATATATATATATATATATATATATATATATATATATATAAACACACACACACATACAGTACATACACACACTGGGTAACAAAAGTAGGTTTACAGTTGTGAGTGCGCAAAACAGAGTTTATTCTTGTATTATTTTTTATTAATTGTTATATTATTTGTTTGTATTGTCTTCTTCTTAAAGCTACTGAGCTAATAAAACTATTCTAATAATCATAACCTCCATGTCTTTTTCCAAAAAAATGTAAACCTACTTTTGCCCATCCCGTATATGTGTGTATGTATATATATATATATATATATATATATATATATATATATATATATATATATATATATATATATATGTATTTATATACACATATATATATCTCAAACACACACATATATATATACTGTATATATTTATTGAAACCTATATTTATTCATATATGGTTTAGTAATTTTGTGACAAATGCCTTTATGTCTTTTTCTTCTTTTTGTACTTTGCAACACAATTGCTTTTTTTCTGAAAACACCTTCTCCAGAAATTAAGAACAGATATATACAATAACATTTTCCCTAACTTTCAAACAATATAATTGTACATTAACATATTTCTTAGTAAATAAAAAAAAGATGTTGTGTATTCACTACCTGCATTATTTTTTTTTTTCAGAAATTGTGGACCTGAAGCCATTATATCTTTTCAACTTGACATCTATTCAAGAATCAGAAGTGGTTCTTGCGGCCACGGTGCATTTTATGTTTGATAAGCGCTCAAGACACAGGCCCCTGTTCTGCAAACATTATAAGAATTCATCCTGTCGCCTTCAACATCTGCATCACTTTCCTTCAATGCACATCATTTTCAGGAGTGTGGCATCAAATGATTTTTTTGGATCTCTGCTAAGTAACATTACTGTTTTCCCTAACAAGAGAGGTTTGTGGCACTTTAAGGATGTTTCACAAATAATCAAGGAAGCTAAAAAAAGAAACTATCCTTTGATCTCTGTTGAGTTTGAATTTGGAGACAAATATCCCAGTTTTCAAGATCAAGTGGCAGCATCAAACCTGCCTTATATTTTGGTTTATGCAAATGATATGGCCATTTCTGAGCCAAACAGTGTTGCAGTCACTTTACAGCGTTACGACCCATTTTCAATAAATGAGGAATCTACACAAAGTCCCAATGCATCTCCTGACTTCCGCATAAAACGGGACACCTATTTTTCAGAATCTATAAATAACAATGAGCTTCCAGAAGTAGAATATAGTGCATTTAAAAAGCATGATTTGTGGGAAAGTGCTTACAAGTCACTGAAGCCCAAAACATCTAAAAAGGATAGGAGGAGGAAGACTCAGGAAAGCAATGCTGGATTAAGCAAGTCACAAGTTCTGCATTTTGATGAGAAGACAATGAAGAAAGCGAGAAGGCGTCAATGGAATGAACCCAGAATTTGCTCCAGAAGGTATCTGAAAGTAGATTTTGCAGATATTGGATGGAGTGAATGGATCCTATCTCCAAAATCATTTGATGCTTACTACTGTGCAGGCGCTTGTGAATTTCCAATGCCTAAGGTCAGAATTATTCAATTTTAATGCTATTTCTGAATTAACTAAAGGCAGACTTTTTTTTTTGCATAGCGTGTAGAGCCTTTTAATCTTTTACAAAGAAACTGAGATTAAGAATATTTAAATTTTATTTTAATATTTAAAATATACCATTCCAAATTTATAGGTGTAATTCATCTGTTCATATTTGGGAAGTATATTACTTAATACTTCATTAGGCTGGGGCAATTTGTGTTGCAGACTGGTTTCAGACCTAAGCCAAGCCTGGACTGTAATGACAAATGTTCATTTAAATATTCTCTAATAACATGTTTCTTCCACTAACAGGTTGTTCGTCCCTCCAATCATGCTACTATTCAGAGTATTGTGAAGGCAGTTGGGATAATTCCTGGTATTCCTGAGCCGTGCTGTGTACCTGACAGAATGAACCCACTTAGTGTCCTTTTCTTGGATGAATACAAGAATGTGGTATTAAAAGTTTATCCCAACATGTCAGTGGAAACTTGTTCATGTAGGTAATTTTACTTGGAAAATTTTATTAATTGGAATACCAACAGTGGTTCACACAATTGGCTTTCATTAAGAAAGGAAACGGAAACATTAATCTATAACATATAGTACATGGAAATCTTTTTCCAGGCTATACTTTATATATTACACATTAAAGCTGCTGTTCTTCTGTTTATTGTTATATTTATATTCAAAATATCTTTATCTCTGTCTGTTCTTTTTGAGTGTCTGTATGTGTGTATCTGAAGGTGTGTGTGAGCATATGTGTAGATATGTATACTTGGAACGTTTTGGTGACATTTGCAAAGGTTTATTATTTTAAAGCTAATAAAATTCACTTTCTTCTGCAAGTGCTGCTGTAGATTTAAAGAGAATACAAGCTGATACAAAATTACTAAGATGTTTTTCATCTTTGATATTTTCATGTTTACATGTTCATTGATGTTTTGCTCATTTTAAGTCAAAAGTATTTTTCTACCTATGTGTAAAGTTTTATTCTTTTTAACGTTTTATAGATTAATCTGGTTGCCTGAGAAAACAATTGTACAGGAAATAAAGTCCACATTTGTTTTCACTTTGTACTAAGTCACCACCAGTTGTACTATAATAATGTTTAAGCCAAATGTAGCTGTAAATTATCTAATATAATCATGTAATTATGCATTTAAGATTGTAAATAAGTAAAATACTAATTTACTTAGAAATTATTAACTGTACCAGTTAAGCATCAAAATAAATATGTTTTGGCATACCCATAATAAGAATGCAATTTGTGTTCAAGTTATGGCAATCATTTTATGCTGCACTGTTTTTTTGTCTTCATTGATGTTTTATATAGTTTGATATTTATTTTCATTATATTTTACTAAATTTCCACAGTTGTGTTTTTAAAAAAAACTCAAAACAAACATAAATACAAGTTGAAAATTTCACAAACATTACTCCTGAATGTATCTATAGAATTTTTTACTGTATAATAGAAACAGTCTGTCTTACAGTGTATACAGTACTGGTCATGGTATACTTGATTTTTTTTTCTTATACCCGAGACTTTAAAATAAATGTGCCATTTTTTTTTAAAATAACACATTTAACATTTTTGTTATTTTTAAAAATGTTTTTTTTTGTCTTCAGTATAGAAGTTTACTTTTCTTAAACTTGTCATTGCGTTAAGGAAACCTAGCCGTTACAGCAAAAATGAACGGAAGTTCTTTAAAACAACAGTAAAAGTGTTCATTTAAAGAACATTTTAATCATGTTTAAAGTGATAATTGCATACTGTGATAGGGCACCAGGGGGCATTGCTTAAAATGTTGGAGAACTGTTACATTTAGATGTACTTTGTTTTTATATTGGTACACAGCAGCAGAACCCAAGGGATGGGGCATATCTCTAGACTATACACAACTGTGTCATTAAATATTAGATATTCCTCTGTTGTAAAAAAATGACAGAAAACAGTTAGGCTACATTGTATCTTGTAATAGCCATATGTATTTTATTCTTTGACTTTCTTTTAAGATATTTTTTTTTTCCGGCAGAATCGTGGAAATTGTGTTTCCAATGCATTCTTTTGTAATATGGTGTAGTATGTAGTTTCATATTGATGACTCGTGCTAATTTTACATGTTTTATCTTCTATTTTATATAATTTGCTGCTCAAGGTTGAAAGGGTTGTTCACCATTTTTTTTTAAATATTTTGGCCTCATAATTATACTCACTTAAACCAAATCAAAGTCCACTATTCAATACTGAATTATTGTTTAAGAAGAGCTCTTGTTTAAGAAGAGTTAAGCAAGCTAAATATTTTAAATGTTTTTGTTGAAAACAATTTGTATATAATGCTGCTACAAAGGAAAAGACTGACTATTGTGAAATCATTTAAGTAAGCACAAGTACAATACAGTAATACCTCTTGGCACATGGATACTATATATCATGCAAAAGACTATAGCCTTTCATACAGTATATATACAGTATATACAAGTAAAAAATATCCAGTGGATCACAGAAGACTACATAATTCAACGCAGTATAATACCTATTCATCATGTTTCAAATATACTATTTTGTTTACTATTCTTTGGATGCTACTTTTTAAAATAATTATAGCAGCTATACAAATATTCTGCTGCCAATTAATTTTTTGACACAAAACGCATTTGTATATACTTTAAATTATTTTTTTTGGGATTTCAGTATGAATAAATTATTCAGAACAACAATTATTAAGTGAAGAAACCAAACTTAACATACATGGGTTTCACATCAGGTAAACTAATTTATATGTTTATAGGGTCATTATTGTCACAGAGTACTGTGACGTTCTTACTTGCATGTGCGATTCAGCATGCAACATGTTAATCACCCTCAGGAGTATAACAACCATAACCTCAAAACTTCTGTCTTGAGAATATTGTAAATCATTCTCCAGCCTAAGGCTAAGTGTTAAACATCGCCCATGATGATACAACACTATTATCTATCTGGTCCCAGATATAAATCCAGTATGACCTGTATTCTATACAGCATGAGCATGACTTTCACAGGTAGAATTTAATACTCCATGACCCTGAATTGGATTAAGCAGGTTAGTTTTACACATCCATTTAACTTTCCTCCCTCAGTCCAAAAACATGCAGACAGGTTATATAATGATTGTAAAATATGTGTTCTTTATAAGATCCCATCTTTAAATGTTTCTGCTAGAATATGAATCTTTTAATATCAGTTTAAAATGAATATTTGAATAACTTTCTATAATATTCCATCATTGAATGTATTCATAACTTTGACCAATGAATGCAGTATGTTATTCCAGAAAATAACCAATATTGAGTAGTGAATTAGGAGGTAGAGATTTGTAATCAGTAACCAGAAATCAGAAATGTTAAGTGGTCAGGGGTCAAAACAGTTAAAACTAAAAATAGCAAAGTTGGAAACTTGAAATTCTTTACTTTAATGAAACATCTGTTTTTCCATTATTTTTCATAAAGATCAGACAAATATTAACCCTTTTTTCCTAAAAGACCTGGCATCTATTATATCCCTACTGCATGTGCACCGGTAGCAGTCACCCTAGTGCTGGCAGAATCCCTAGAAACTACAGCTGCAATACCAGCATTAAAACTTGAACTGCATTGAATGAATGAGCAAAAAGAGGAGGGATGCCTCTCCCCCCACAGGATGTAACCATAATCACAAATGTTCAAGTCAGAACTGACGATAAACAGGAAGAGATTGTGAAAGTGATCAGGGCTTAACGAAAGAACAAAAGCATAAATAGGGAGTGTCAAAATAAATGTCAATTTTTAACAGAAATTATCCCAAAGAAGTAACATTGGGGTCATTGTTAATTCCCAGAGCTTCTCAGTTCACCAGTACCAATTCCCCATCTGAAATGCATATTTTTGTAATAGGTTCTATTAAATTATGTGTACCTTGGTTGGCAAAAGTAGCAAATAAAATGATTTTAACCACTCATGACTAACTTGAGATTGCTACCTTAAACAGGTAGGGAAATGGTAGGTAACCAGAATTACTTAAATACTGCTACGCATGACACCTTAAACGCCTTAATTCACTTAAGAGACGCTTTCAGTCCAATCATTTCAGTAAACTTATATAATGTATTATCTGTTGCATTAAATATGATGAGCTATAATCCCTTTTTCATAAAGGTACTCAGTCACAGTTTGGAAACTTTAAATTAAACTGCTCATTAATGGTTACAGTAGTGTAGGATGCAAAATGAATTGTTTCTTTGTCTGGCACAATTTGTTGAACTTGTTTAAAACATAACTGACTCTATTCAATTGAACTAGGCTGGTTAAAATATAAATACCACTAGTGTTTAAAATGTTGAAACAGGACCTTTTCTGGCAGTTTATATATTTTTACAGACAAAATATACTAACAAGCCTTGCATGCTCTTGCGTATTTAATTTTCCTACCCTTTGTGCGTAAGTAGCTGAATTTTAATAACATGTTAGTGTGTGTATTTTACAGTGATTCTAAGATCAGTTGAAGTGAGTTTATACTGTAAACCACATTATATTTCCACCAATCTTTTTCCTATATACTGTATATGCAAATAATGTGTGAAAAAACACATGAAATATTTATTTGCATGCCATCACTTCTAGGAATGTTGACCAAACATTTAATAAATATAATCTGTTCTGGTCAAGATATCTAAAATGATACTAGCATTTCCTAGAGTTTTGACATGCATATATCTCACAGGTTGATAGTTGTACAGTTACTAGATCCCTGTTTTGTCACAGAATCATTATTTCTGCCTTCCTGATATTGGAGCTTAAAAAACATCTTCACATAACCATTGACCAATTTATACCTTCTAATAATTGATGGTACAACCCACTTTCTCCAGCATCATGGTCAATGAAGCCCTGATGCTATGCCAGGGCCACTGAATGCAAGGTTGGACCCACCCTACATGCAGCCACTCATATCTGGTTGAATCATTTCATCAACCTATCATTCATATATTTGGAGTATGGAAGAAAAACTAAAGGCAAAAAAAATTACATACATTAACTGTTTGCCAGAAGGATGCTTTCTGTAAAAACTATAGCAGCCTCCTGTTGGATCTCTACTAATCTCTCATTTACACACTGGAGCTCTCAGACACAAGAATTGGAAGAACATCCTGTTCTGATACTAATAAGTGGAGTAATATGATAGGCCTAGATAGGATCTGTCTGATCAGTCTTTCTCATCATACTTAATATCATTGTTAGACCTCTACTTTATGACTGGGCAGCTAGTATTTTGTTGTTGGGCATTATGAGGGGATGTTCCCTTTTATATTATCATGGAATTTAAAATAAACTCATAATTGCTTTACCTTTGACACAATTTTTCATTCCTAATAAAAATATGATCACATACAAACACACAACCATAAGAAGAATATGAAACAACCACTACGTTGAACAGTGTAGTTCATCTCCTGGAGCTGTGATATAGTAATGTTAACTATTGACCCATCATACCACCCTGTTTCTACTTGATATTGTTTTATTACTTGGGAAAAGTGCGTAGTTACTCTATTTGTAGAAATACATTCTTCAAAAACTGTCTTGCGAGACAGCTAATATGTAGAACAGGCAGTTTTCAGAATTTCATAGAACATATGAGATATGGAATTTGATAGAAATACGTTATGTGTCTTTGTTTTGGATGTACTTTGTCAGCATGCCCGTGTCGATCAAACACAGGAAGCTCTGCAGTCTACTTACGCTGTAAGAAAATAAGTAAATAAGGTAAATAGGTAAATAACATTTGATCTGGCTATTATATTAAGTAACATATAATGTTTTTATATAAAGACCATCACAAAACATAGTCACAAGTAGACTGCAAGCCCAGGGTAGTGAAGAGATAGAGATGAAGAGTGCTTTGTTGAGCTACACAGGAAATGGAAAATTGGGGAAATTACCTATCAGAACAAGCTCATATCAAGGCAGACTCAGGAGTGCCAAAAGGTTTCTAATGTGGTCCATTTCTTTGCACTCCGTAGTCTCCTTTTACTGATCACTCCCCTTGTGTGCTTATGTACATGTACATATAAATACCATCACTTGATGTACTGTATTTTTTGTTTGGCATTATTATACAGTAGATATCCACAGGTGGAATGAATGTTCAAATCATCATTGGTTAAGTGTGAGACTTTTGCAGCATTCTTTTCAGATAACGTATATAAGATGTAGTACACCACAGACCTCAAGAACACACCTTCCTCAGCATACTGCACAAAATAAATTAAATCAGTATGCTACAATAAGCCATTGATCACATCATTCTTATTAACTGTCTCATACAGATGGTGGGCATTTCTGGCAGTGCTTTACAAGAAGAGAAACTCTTTCTCAATTGTAATGATTATACATCAGAGAGTCATGATATTATACAGTATATGGTTTGGTGTGTGACCGGGGTCTGTTTGGGTCCCATATTATTCTTAATCTATATCCTGCAATTAAGTCTGATCATTTCAAAACATAAATGGTACCATTACAGCTATACAGTACAGATGACACACAGATTTAATAATCGATAGGTCAGATCACTCAGTGGCGTAGCTAGGGGTGGGCGGAGGGGGCGGCATTATTAGCCAAAAGGCTCAGAACACTTCATGTGTAAGCAGCAGGGTTTGGAAAAATATCACTCATGAATGAATTCTCTGATTTTCATCCACAAATGCTTCAAAAAGCATTTTCAGATGGTCCTTCTGTGACGGCATCAGACACGGCAGTTGAAATTTATGAGGCAATAACAAAAATTTACAGAAACATTAGATAGATAGATAGATAGATAGATAGATAGATAGATAGATAGATAGATAGATAGATAGATAGATAGATAGATAGATAGATAGATACTTTATTAATCCCATGGGGAAATTCACAAATTCATTATACCAATAATAATTTCTAGGCAGATAAACAATTAATTCACAATGTATAATTTCGTTTTGTTAACAATCCGAATGCGTTCTTGCTCATCCCCACCTATCACTTGTACACCACACCGGTTCTGGTTTTTGCAGTGTAATTATATTAAACTAATAATCAGAACATGGCTTATCAGTGCGTCTGTACTATATTCTTGTCTAGTTGATGCTTATAAATAATTATATGTGAAAAAAATATTGCTGTTTTTCTATATATAAATAAATCTATGCAAAATGTATCTTAATTTTTCTCTATACGTCATTTTAATTTTCTATTTAAATAGGTTAACATATTCAGATACGTTGGAGGGCGTCAAATTGAAGCCCTGCCCCGCCCCGAGTGGCATGAACTCGAGCTACACCACTGAGATCACTCTGAGGCTCTAAATCCTTTGATCCAGTGTCCTACTGGCATCACAGAATGGAGGAGTAATGATTTCCTTAAACTAAACAAGGAATAAACACATCATTTTAGATTCAGAACTAACTTCAAATACACATTAAACACATTACTAAGAATGCATTCTTTTACTTAATAAACATCTCACAAATTAATAATAAAAACAATACAGTAATCCCTCCTCCATCGCGGGGGTTGCGTTCCAGAGCCACCCGCGAAATAAGAAAATCCGCAAAGTAGAAACCATATGTTTATATGGTTATTTTTATATTGTCATGCTTGGGTCACAGATTTGCACAGAAACACAGGAGGTTGTAGAGAGACAGGAACGTTATTCAAACACTGCAAACAAACATTTGTCTCTTTTTCAAAAGTTTAAACTGTGCTGCATGACAAGACAGAGATGACAGTTCCGTCTCACAATTAAAAGAATGCAAACATATCTTCCTCTTCAAAGGAGCAAACAAATCAATAGGGCTGTTTTGCTTTTAAGTATGCGAAGCACCGCGGCACAAAGCTGTTGAAGGTGGCAGCTCACACCCCCTCTGTCAGGAGCAGAGAGAGAGAGAGAGAGACAGATAAAGAAAATCAATACGTGCCCTTCGAGCTTTTAAGTATGCGAAGCACCATGCAGCATGTCGCTTCACGAAGCAGCTGCACAGAAGGTAGCCAACGTGAAGATAATCTTTCAGCATTTTTAGACGAGCGTCCGTATCATCTAGGTGTGCGAACAGCCCCCCTGCTCACACCCCCTACATCAGGATCAGAGAAAGTCAGCGCAAGAGAGACAGAGAAAAGTAAGTTGGGTAGCTTCTCAGCCATCTGCCAATAGCGTCCCTTGTATGAAATCAACTGGGCAAACCAACTGAGGAAGCATGTACCAGAAATTAAAAGACCCATTGTCCGCAGAAATCCGCGAACCAGCAAAAAATCTGCGATATATATTTAAATATGCTTACATATAAAATCCGCGATAGAGTGAAGCCGCGAAAGACGAAGCGCGATATAGCGAGGGATCACTGTAATACATTTTAGTTGTATACCACCTTTAGCAAGATAATGTAAAGTTAATATATTGTGGCAGACTGCCGGGGACATTACCTGGCCGGCTGCGGTGGGTTGGCACCCTGCCCAGGATTGTTTCCTGCCTTGTGCCCTGTGTTGGCTGGGATTGGCTCCAGCAGACCCCCGTGACCCTGTGTTCGGATTCAGCGGGTTGGACAATGGATGGATGGATTACCTGGCCGGGATGCCTAAAAGGACCGGAAGGTGGCAGGAACAGCCCTGGAGCAGGAGAGGACCACGGGAGAAGAACAAAGAGCTTCTGGCCTGTTGGGACCCGTGGCCACCGCCAGGGGGCGCCTCAAGCCTCGTAGGACTCGGAAATAGTTACTTCCGCCACACTCGGCAAGATGGTGGAGGAACCTGCCAGGGACGCCCGGAGTGCTTCCGGGGCAAAGGGCAGCACTTCCGCCACACCAAGAGCACACCTGGAGCACATCCGGGTGGGAATAAAAGGCGCCGCCTTCCTACAGTCTGAGAGCCAGAGTCGGGAGTGGGAGTTGGACAAAGCTCCCAGGAGGAGACAAGCGGCCAAGGACTGAGAGAAAAAGCACTTTATTGGGGTGATTATTGCTTTGTGCATTGTGTGGTGTTTTGGGACTGTGTTTATTATGTTTAATAAATGTGCGCTTTTTATAAAGATGTGGTTTCCGACTGGTGGTGTCCAGGAAAATCTCACAACATGTTGTTGTATTTAGCCATCTAGAATATTGTAATTATTGGATTATTGTCCTACAAGGATTACTTTAAAATGATATAACTCAACTGCACTTATGCAAAACATAGCAACCAGAATCTCAATTAAAAAAGTAATTTGAGTGTGTCTCACTGGTTTTGTTAACTTCGTGTTATGACATTTTATTGTTAATTTCACGCTCTCACTTTTTGTAACTAATTTAACACTCTCAATTTTGAGTGTTAATTTCATGTTGTCATTTTGTAATAAATTCCAATATGTTTTTTTTTTTGTTTTCTTCTGTTTTTATTTTGTTTTTGCACTTTGTCTTTTGGAGCCACCGTATCTAAGGCTTTGAACAGTCTAGCACCTTCTTACATTCTGGAGTATTTGTTCCCCTACATTCACAATCTTAGATCCTCTAACAATGACTTGCTCAGTATTCCAAGAGTGAAGCGCAAAAAGATCTAGCATAATTTACCAATAGATGTACTCTAGGGCCAGTACAGATGAACACTTAAGAGAATGACTAAAAACCACCTCACCACTAGACTTTTACACAGTTAGGTTTGGATTTTGGGGGTTGTATAATATGGGTTTGAAACTGGCTCTTATAAATTGCTATTTTATTTGCTGTTTTATAAACTAGCCACTAATCAGTACTATTGTGTGTTTTCTTTTGTTTGACGGTACTCGGTGGCCAGAGTATGTTGCAGACACCAACGATGCTTGAAAGATAAAGAAAGTTCCACATGAGAATCTTGGTTAATGGTAACACATTTATGTTCTCTTGTATGCCCAAAGGAGGATTTGAAAACTGGTTCTCTCCAACATTCAGCCTGCTGGAGTTTTTGTTTTCCTCCTCTCATACCATTTATTAACTATAAGCTGTAACCCTTCGTGCCAGTCCCAAGCCCGGATAAATGGGAAGGGTTATGTCAGGAAGGGCATCCGGTGTAAAATTTTGCCAAATCAATATGCGGACAACAATACAAATTTCCTTACCGGATCGGTCGAGCCCCGGGTTAACAACGACCACCACCAGTACTGTTAAAGATGCTAAGATTTGCACTGGGTGTGACGAGGATGGATAGGATTAGAAATGAGTACATTAGAGGGCCAGCTCAAGTTGGACGGTTGGGAGACAAAGTCAGAGAGGCGAGATTGCATTGGTTTGGACATGTGCAGAGGAGAGATACTGCGTATATTGGGAAAAGGATGCTAAGGATCTGCACTGGCAATCAGAAGGTTGCCAGTTTGAATCCCGTAAATGCCAATAGGGACTCTGCTCTGTTGGGCCCTTGAGCAAGGCCGTTAACCTGCAAATGCTGAGCGCTTTGAGTAGTGAGAAAAGTGCTGTATAAATGCAAAGAATTATCATTATTAAGGATAGAGCTGCCAGGGAGGAGGAAGGCCTAAGCGAAGGTTTATGGATGTGGTGAGAGAGGACATGCAGGTGATGGGTGTAACAGAACAAGATGCAGAGGACAGAAAGATATGGAAGAAGATGATCTGCTGTGGCAACCCCTAACGGGAGCAGCCGAAAGAAGAAGAAGCTGTACATTTTGTTTCCCATTCCAACTGTTTTAATTTAATCTTTCATAGATAAGTTATCTTCAGTTTTTTAATTTCATTTTGAGTTTTATTTGTTTTTTTTTATTTTACTTAACTATTATTATTGCAAAGCTCACTGAACTACTTTAATGTTGTATAAATAGACCAGTGTGTTACCAGGATTCACTCAAGAAAGTTTACAAGTCGATGGGCCTCTGTTTTACAGCCATTGGTTAACTGGATGTATCAGAAGTACTATGTAACTATGAACTTTTCTGTAAACAATATTTGTGTTTTTTTCTTCAACAGGGGTTAATATTAGGAGACTTGGGCTGGTTTATGTTCAATGTGCTACATACAGACAACGGTAGTACCTATATGAAAGAGACTGTAACAGAATAGATTTATTTGAAGTATGTTTTTTGTTTGTTTGCTTTTTTTTAATTTCCTCATTTTTTTAAACTTCAAAAGGTGCTTAATGCTTAGTTTTGATTGGTATTGTGATCTTAATGACAATAAGCAGGTGGGCAGCAGTGTTGGCTTTTTCAAGTAAAATGAACTGCACGCTTGGCCAAGTGCATGATGCCACCACTGTCAAGCTGCCCCAATCTTACTTCAAACATTATGTCAACTATAACATCACAATAGGTAAATAAGTAAAACTGCTGAATTTCCTGTTTAATATATTACACTTCGCGTGCAAGTCTGATATACAGAAACTTACTAAAAGTAGGTTTTTGGGTTTGGGAGTTTTTTATGTTTTTTGGAGAAGGTGTAGAAAGAAAGAAAGGAAAATTGCTCTTTAACAGTAGAATCCTTGCAGCCTATAGATGTAGGTGGAAGTCCCATTTTACTTATAGTGTGAAGCAGATTTGACTTGCGGCGCAGCAGGCTATTAGTCAGCAAAAGAGCTGTGAAGAAGCTATCTTTGGTTACAGTTCTGCCTTTGTCCAGAAACGGCTCCATAAATTTTATGACCACAGACTCAAAAAGTCTTTGCACTTGGGTTGTAATTCAAAACACAAAACATCACACGTCCGAAATCACAGCAAACCTGTTATTTTTCACACGTTCTGCATGGGTGTCTTTGTTGTCAAAGCGCAAATGCTGCATGATAGTCTGATAGCAGTCACAAGACATTGTATCTTTGAAAAGAATGGAGATAAACATAATCAACTCAGAGAGGAAGAGGCAAGTTCGTTGTACCACGTGAACGCACTGACAGAATAAAATTGAATAATAAAAAAATGCGCTAACTTTTACAAGTAGCCAAATTTACACCGGATGTAACAAACTCAAATCAAATGTATGTTTGTATTATATTATAGTAATAATAACAGCAGCTCACAACTCAAAATGTAGAACGCCCAGTCTCAACACCCGGAACCTTTTGGTTATAAGACAGACAGTTCTTACCTCTGCACCATCCAAGAATATATATCGGCTTTCTGTCAATTGACATTTGAGCTTGGGTTTTTAACTCATTGACAGCAACATGTAAATTGAATGATTTTTTTTTTTTTTACTTTGGTTATATTCTTGAATAAAAGCACATGTGTTTATTTGCTATTTGGACTAAAGTCTTCACACATTATACACTTCACGTCATTATTAGTATAACATGGAAAAAGTTTCTGCTTTAGGTATGTGTTCAGCATTTCTTGCCTCGCATTTCCTTTCACCCTACTCTTACACAGATCGCTGCAGACATGGGGGGTATTTTTCGTACGTCGCTTAAACCATCCGAGATCAGGTGCCTCATCTTGGATGAGTTAATGCCAGTGAAACTCATCCAGATAAGTCGGTTTTTTCAAACGCAGCTGTGTATTAGATTAGTGTAGCTGGATCTAATCATACGAGATGAATGCGCGCGCCCGCGCTGAGTGAAAAGCCCATATATATTGAGTCTAGAAAACATGATCAGCAAGTCTTTGATAGGCTGCAACAAAATGACGAAAGAACGGGCGCATTTTTTTTCACACACGCGGCGCAAGACCTTTTATTCGAAGGACACGAAGAATTTCAAGATTTAATATACACAAGGGGTAACACTGCAAAAGCAGCCCAGACCAGAAAAGACGGCTGGCAAAAAGTGGCCGAAAAAATTAAACGCTAAGTAGTGTACATTGTACTTACTGAATGCAGCGTTTCATTTCCTATGTGTCAGATTAATTATTATTTAATATGTCATAATTCTAGATCAAACGTGAGCACAAGGAGAACATGGGAACAGGTTAAAGTGAAGTACAAGAATATACTTCAAACTGGTAAATATTGGTATATAACTATTTAAAGAATTGTTGACATAAAGAATCATATATAATATAAAAAACATTAATTTTAAAGCTAATAAGGAGGCAGACAAGCAAAAAACAGGTGGAGGTCCATGCGGTCCAGACATAACCCCTGCAGAAGAGTTGGCTCTCCAGCAAAATGCCCATCGCCCTGTTTCTGAGGGCATTCCAGGGGGAAGCTCCTCCTCAGAACCAGTGGCAGGAAGCAGTGGTCACTTCATTTCAGGTAAAGGATGGTCATTGCATATTTGTCCCCCATGTGTGCTATAGGTATGTTCCATATAGCCCTCTTTTTTGTTGGGTCAGTTGCAGGGAATGTCATATCCCTTGAACCTGTGTCTGACCAACGAGATATTAACGAAGGTCAAATATTTGATGAAGACACTGTGTCTGATTATTCATCAGGAGGAGAGGTACATTTTCCAAATAATGTTTGATCAAACTCCACTCTGATCAGTTCCATGTGCCCCAATCACATTTGGAAATCCTGGTAATGAGAATGTTAGGCTGATTGTGGGATTCTTTATGGAACTGTGGGTGTTTTAGCCTGTGTATTACCTACCCGCAATGGCATGAAACGCCTCTTTTATTGTCTGCACATGCAGGTGTCCAGGAAACACAATGAAAACCTGAAGGAAATGTTTCAGATCCAAACAGACTTTACGAATTGCCTGGCAAACTGCACTTTTCGACAGATGTTCCGCATCGCCTACAGTATATAAAAAAGTGCCGCTTGCAAGAAACCTCAAAGCAATGCCTACTGTCTGTGTGGTTGTGAGAGCCCGACTTCGCCGAGTTTGACTTTGAATATACGGAGCTAATAAATCTTTGAGGTACAATATTCCCCCTCGGCTAAAGCGGTATCTTTCGTACAGAATTTCCTCCGGGGGCAATAAAGGATCTTGCCGATCGCACAAAACTCTCTTTACATGAAATTCTCTTCGTATAATTTGCGCACCAATATCAATTGGTCGCTCATTCATGAACGGCGAAGCCCTGACTGGATGACTTCCACGCACTGTCACTGATCACGTGTGTAAACTAATCCTTGTTTATGTAGAACAAACCTGCTTCGAACAGGTTTGAGGATTTGGATGTGTTGCTATGACAACACTTCCAGCAAGAGTTTCAAAAAACCGACAGATCCAGGATCAGGCCAAATCGTCAACAATTACATCCGGCTAAGCGAGTAATCCATGTACGAAAAATACCCCCATGGAATGCACATGAAATGTATGTATTCCAAATAACGATATATTATTTTTCCTATACAACTCCAGGCACCTCACACCCAAATAAACAGACTTGAGCTGGGAGAACTTTTTGCCAGAGGTGAGCTGCAATGTTGGGGGGATAGGATAGCAGGCTGCTTGCTACTTGTGCTGATCGACGCATTGCAAAACAAAAGACTTTAAAACATTAAATGTGGCCCTGATTTACGAGTTTTTTCATAGGCTTCAGGGATTCTAGTGTTAAGGGTTTTGGCAACACAATTCTCAGAAAGGGATTCAGATTAAAACAAACAGTGGAAAAGTGTTTTTTATAAATGCAACATGTAAAACATAAGCTAAAATGAGATGAAAAGAAGTACAGTGATCCCTCGCTATATCGCGCTTCGCCTTTCGCGGCTTCACTCCATCGCGGATTTTATAGGTAAGCATATTTAAATATATATCGCAGATTTTTCGCTGCTTCGTGGGTTTCTGCGGACAATGGGTCTTTTAATTTCTGGTACATGCTTCCTCAGTTGGTTTGCCCAGTTGATTTCATACAAGGGACGCTATTGGCAGATGGCTGAGAAGCTACCCAACTTACTTTCTCTCTCTCTCTCTCTTGCGCTGATGTAGGGGGGTGTGAGCAGGGGGGCTGTTCGCACACCTAGACGATAGGGACGTTGCTACCTTCTGTGTGCAGCTGCTTCCTGAAGGACATGCTGCACGGTGCTTCGCATACTTAAAAGCTCAAAGGGCACGTATTGATTTTTGACTTTGTTTTTCTCTGGCTCTCTCTATCTCTCTCTATCTCTCTCTCTCTCCCTGCTCCTGACGGAGGGGGTGTGAGCTGCCGCCTTCAACAGCGTTGTACCGGCGGTGCTTCGCATACTTAAAACAGCCCTATTGATTTGTTTGCTTTTCTCTCTCTGACGTGCACTCCGTTGAAGAGGAAGATATGTTTGCATTCTTTTAATTGTGAGACAGAACTGTCATCTCTGTCTTGTCATGGAGCACAGTTTAAACTTTTGAAAAAGAGACAAATGTTTGTTTGCAGTGTTTGAATAACGTTCCTGTCTCTCTACAACCTCCTGTGTTTCTGCGCAAATCTGTGACCCAAGCATGTCAATATAAAAATAACCATATAAACATATGGTTTCTACTTCGCGGATTTTCTTATTTCGCGGGTGGCTCTGGAACGCAACCCCCACGATGGAGGAGGGATTACTGTATTCTAAGATAAATGGTGCAATGCTGTGAGATAACAAAATTGTTATCCCAATATGGTTGAAGAAAAAAAAAACACAGCAGTTGCTACTTTGATGACATGCTGCTTTTGTTGATGCTCTTTTTTAACTTTGTGAGTGCTGATGAAATTGTTATTCCACATGTCACAATTTGCCACAAGGTTTCTGATAAGTTGGGGATGTAATATATATACCTTTCTTACTGGATCAGTTGCATGAAATTGACTATACTTACAGCCAAAGCGCCTGGTAAGCACTTAAATAGGTCTTCTTTGAGCTTTGCCAAACTTTTCTCCTTTCAGTTTGCTTCTGCGGACAGGTTTCATTTTCATACACCAGCATTTCTCTTCTCTCTGTGTGGTTGCTGTCAGCGCTGTGGCAAAAATTGGGGTGTGGTGCATTAGAATGTCCCACTCACTACAAAATTTTTTATGACAAAAATCAATAAATTAAAGAAACAAGTTGGCTAATTTTCTTTTTCCTACAATGTCATCAAATTTCAATCAAATCAGTCAAAGCATTTTTGAGATTTTGGGGTATTTATTTTTTCAATGGGTGAGGGGTTTAGCCATAAATATTAATATATCAGAAAGTCCTTTCTTAGCAAATACCTAGTGCCCTAGATGTACCATCCTGCCAAATTTCAGCTTTTTTAGCTAAACGGGAAATAGCATTTTTTATTTTGATGAGTGAGTCAGTTAAGTCAGTAAAGATAGATAGATAGATAGATAGATAGATAGATAGATAGATAGATAGATAGATAGATAGATAGATAGATAGATAGATAGATAGATAGATAGATAGATACAGCTGCTATTACAGTACCTAGTTAGGCTAGAATATAATTTAGTCTAGAAATTAGGACAATAAGAGTAAATACTGAGAAATATGCTTATTAAAAATGACAATAGCCGATAAATAAATAAAAATGTAAAAAATACATTCTTAACATAAGCATGAATGCAACTTTATATATGTCTGCCATGTCCATATACTTTATTTTTTCCATTACTTCTCAAATAAGCAATATATACTGTATATATCAACTTAAATCATTATACTAACTCAATCATATCAGTCACTCTTTTCAGCTTTCAATAACAATGCCTCTTCATCAACTTAAAGATAGATAAAATGTTTTCCAGTAAGCATTAAAATATTATATGTTACATGTTAATTTGTTTGTAATGAGAAAGGCATATATTGTACAGTAAAAACCATGTCTCTTCTATGTAAGACTCAAGGGTAAAATCATCCTGCAAAACTTAAGGAAAAGTAGTGGCTTTAGAACATGGGCACACACATACACTAACGCCAAATCAAGCACAAATTAATTTTCAGAAAATTTTTTTATCAGGAATTGAACCATTTCATTGCTTCCCTAATTAAGATAAATCGACTACACAAAACAGGCATGGTTTCCCTGACACTTGTAGCATACTGTACATTTTCAAAGCACTTAAACAAGTGATATGTTTTTTAAATTACACATGTATTTCATGACCAAACGGACACATCCTTAATTTAATTAGGCTTACTTCATAACCTATCCTATTACATCATGTGGGAACCTATAACATACAGCAATAAAATACGTGCTCATGTCTTTGAACATCAAAAAGTGGCTGTGAAATAGGAAGGAAAATAATTAGCTGATGACCTTGTACTTTAGGGCATCTGCCTCCCAATATACAATGTCCTCTGTTAATCCACATGCGTCTGTCAAATGTTTATAGAATCTTCATTAACTACAACTCTTTCAAGATAACAAATCCAAACGCATGGAATCAATGTCCAAGATAAGGAAAACTGTATTTTGGTTGACAAGAGGCTGCTGTTTGCAACAGATTGAGACACAGAAAGTAGAAACACTTTGCTATTCAGGACGTCAACTGTCAAGCGTTTTATATTTATGTAATGTTTCTTTAATTTCAAAGGTACAAAACTGAGATAATATATGTCCTCAATTTATCAATGCAAACAACAATGAACTACTTAATACTAATCCTCATATATACAGCCTTCATTGGCTCCATAAGCTGCAAACCAGTTAGTGTCAAGAGTAAAGTGATACAAGACAGAATTCGTTTATTGTACAGTGCTTCAGAATTAGAAGTTCCTTTTGGAAAGAATACATTTTTGAGGAATTCAACAGCTAAAGTTCAAAAGAATTCATCTGGAGTCCAAGGGAACATCGATCCTGTTCAGTTTATGCTCAATCTGTACAACCAGTTTGTATCAGCAAGCTCATCAATGCCTCAGTTTAACACAGTCCGAAGCTTCACAGCAGAAGGTGAGTACAATATGACAAGCAAAACAAAATCAGTAATAAAAATTTCTGTATCTTAAATAAGACTTTAGTGACAGTTATTCTTCAGAATTACTCTTTGTAAAGATAATTCAGTGATTAAAAAAATTCCAGTTAAATATAATTTACAAGTATAGTTTACTAAGAAGGAATCTTGTATTATTTTCTATTTCTTACAGATCATATACTGCACCAGAAACCTTTTTTATATCCTGAATTAAGATGCACACTGATAATTTTCATTAGTTTGTTATTTTTTTCTTTCAAATTTTAGATTAAGCAATGTTTTTAAAAACATTTGAAAAGTATTTTTGTTTCATTTTTTATTCTTTTAATATATTATAAAATAAAGTACAAGAACTATATACAATGTACAAATACTATGTACTGACATACATTTACTGTAATGACAAATGCACAACAAAACACAATGAATACTTTATCTGCTTGTGACTTGTAGTGTACAATGGACATTTAAATTAAAATGGACTGAATAGAATCTAAAAGATGTGTTTGCAGTCATTTGACTTTTACACATTTTAAAAATACCTTTACCAGATGACTAAAAATGACTTCAAAAACAATTATGTGCCACTCAGAAGGCATTTATCAAAAAAAGACCACCATCTAGTGAATTGAAGGATTTTTTCACTGGAAATTATATAACTAGGATTCACACTTCATAATTGTTAATACTAATTAATATATGTCTTAATAGTAAAATTTAAATTACATTACATTCCCCCAGTACACCTTCAACAAACCTACCAAGATTAAAAGAATAGCATCCACTACTTTATTACATGGCCAAAAAATTCCCAAAAGGTGTGAGAAAGCAGTAGAGAACAATGATTTTCATTAATATATTGCAGGGCTTTTTTGATGTTTTCTTAAATCAAAATCCATTGTTATAAAATTTCTGTTTATGTATGAAACTGTAAAATTGCTTTGTACATTCACACAATGTTGAAATGACAATGTACATCATTCATTAGTTTTTAGCTTAGAATTTTTGCAGTAACTTTTTTCACTTTTTGCTATTTTTTTCACTTTTTGCACCTTTTACAACTTTTTGCACCTTTCAAATATTTCAACTATTGACACACCTGAAAATTTAATATACTTGAAACAGAAAATTACTGATGTGGTGTGAATGGTTATCAGTATGTGCATGAGTGAAATGTGTGATGGATTGGATTGATTCTTGCTTCTGGTGTTTCTGACATTGGCTCTGCCCTCTGTAATCCTTAAATTAGGATAACCGATATAAGAAAAATGGATTTTTATATTAATGTTTTTCTAAAAAAAATTTAAAATAACTTTATAGTATTTAAAACGTAAAGGACTAATGTACTGATCCACTTTCAGAGAGCATCTTGAATATAACTGGCTTGGTTACTGAATGAATAAATACATTAGTAATATGTTCTATAGTGATTCAGGGCAGCATGGTGATGTGTTGGCTTCTGCTGCATCTTCATAGTTTCAGAGTCCTTTTTTCAAGTCCCAACCAGGTTTTGTTGAGTTTGCATGTTCTCTCTGTCTCTGCATAGGTTTTTCCCCAGGTACAGAGTGACTGTGAGTTTATGCACAAGTGTTTCTTGCTGTAGACCAATGGGCTCAGTCCAAGGCTTATGCCTGAATCCAGACTGATGATCCAAAAGTGGATGAAACAGATTTGAAAATAAACGGATATACTAATTGAGAAGTAAAGGCGTTAATTTAAAAAATATAATTGAGTACTTTTGTAACAGCCATTTAATAAATATATTCTTTAAATTCCCTTTGAATAGTATAATTAGCAATCAGTTCAAAGAAATATTTTCATATTAGATTTATACTCCTAAAACAGAACACCAGTCAAATACATTAGATAAGTATAGCAGTTTTCTACTTTCAATTATCTTTTTAGAGAATGGGATGATATACACTGTACTCCAAAACCCTGGACTACTAATTAGACATGCACGCCCTTTTTCTACATATTAAAAAACAGATTCATGCTTAAAATGTGGCAACACAAAGAAAACTAAAAAAAAGTAAGTTACAAAGTGCAACAATTCTAAAACTGGCATGTCTGTTATCAGAGGACTCTGTATCTTCATTTGTAAGGGGATGAATAGACACTAAAATATACCTGAAGAAAGAGTATTGATATATTAATGTCCAAAGGATAAGTGCTACTATTCATTAGTAAGATTCTGAATCTTATTGTTTTTTGCTGTGTCTCACCAAGTACTGCACAATGGAATGTTCATACACATCATATGTACTCTTTACATATGTAAGAAGTATTCCTAATTTACAAATTAGTGTGTATTAAAAAAAGCATTGATGCAGTTCAAGTTTTATAAAAAATGCTGGAAATTTAAAAAGAAACCAAAAATTACTGTACATCTGTTCTAATTTCATATTGTTTTATTTTCTAGATGCTGTACTATTAGGAGCTAACGGCAGCAAGGCGCATTACCTGCTCCTTTTCAATGTTTCTGTCCCTTACCATGAACAAATTACTGTGGCTGAGCTGAGACTTTATACTTTGCTTACCAAGGGTTTTGAATGTTCAAACCAAGTCAAATACACAATTAAAATATATGATATGCAGAACCAAGGAAATAAAACCAGATTGCAACTGCTGAACTCAAAGGAAATAGATGGGGATTTAAATTCCTGGATATCATTTATAATTACTGGAGGTGTTAAGCGATGGGTAGAATTTGGCCAGACAACTAATACTCTTCAAGTACACATTGAACAAAAGGACAGTGAACAGTTCAAGTCTGGATGTTTAAAAATCAGCACAGGTTTTAAAAATAAAAAGTTGCCTGTGATTATACTATTTTCTAACGATCCAAACAGTCAAAAGCAAGAGAAAAAGATTAATAAACAAATGATTTTCAAAGAGGAAACACGTCTTTTACAAGGGGGAAAGAATGGAACAAGGAATATGGCTAATGTGAGTAAGGTATTGAATAGAGCCAAACGTAATATAGCACACAATCATTGCAGAAGGACTCCACTTCATGTTAACTTCAAGGACATTGGATGGGATTCTTGGATAATTGCCCCAAAAGAATATGATGCATTTGAATGCAGAGGCATATGCCACGTCCCAATGACTGATGATGTCACACCGACTAACCATGCGATGATACAAAGTCTGCTACATATTAAATACCCCAAGAAAGTACAGAAGGTCTGCTGTGTTCCTACAAAGCTGGATCCAATTTCTTTACTTTATCGAGATGAATCTGGAACAGTGACACTTAAAAATGCGTATGAAGGGATGAAAGTGGCTGCATGTGGATGTAGGTAGTAGCTTTTAAACTGTGTTCTTGACTACTTTGTGCAAATCTGTAGATTAATAATGTAAATTGGTGTTTGATTTATCATAATATGTACAGCAAAACTCCTCATTTACATTAACATATTACAAACATACTTTAATGATAAAGTCCGAAATATTTTTGATATTTGATGAATATAAAAATACAATTAAAAATACTACAAAATCAATAGTTTTTAGACTTGTTTGTAGCAGAAATTATGTGACTATGATCTTGTTAATAGCTTCCATTGATACTAAATTGTAAAAGAATTACAGGCTGCTTTATAAATGTGTAATCATATTTAATAAATTAACTAATACATGATTTTATAATAAGTAATACATTGTGCAAGTTGGAGATAAAAAAGGCTTATCCCAGATTCACTGAACACCAGACAAAAAACAATTTTGGAAGGGGCACAAGTCCACCACAGGGCACACTCAACTGGTTTAACATCACCATTGAATTAGCAGACACATTTTTCAGACGTGTGAAGAAATCTGGACTACTCACAGAAAAATCAACACAACCTCCAAGTGCTGTGAGGCAACAAGCATCATAGAAACTCTGTTGAAATTAACGTAATGCAAATAAAAACACACACAGAACAGGTGGGCATTTAGTGAATTGAAAATGAAGGAAATAATGAACAAATAATAGCTAATGTCAATTCACTTAGGGAATTTTCTTAAATCTACACGGTCAACAGATGACACTTTATTTGCAACAATATTGCAGTTTATAAAAGGGCAAAGCTACTATGATCTAATCATTTCTGAAAAGCTTAACAATACTGCGCTTATAACACGTTAACCAGCAATGTCAATTCCCAGTGTACAGAATACTAGCATTCTTGTCCTATTCCAAATCACACATCCTGGGAACAGTGTCTCATAAGAATGTTCAAACTTTCCTAAAAAAATTGAAATGAAAGAAGAAATAGAAACGTATTCTTTTTCTTGTAATTTTCTTTAACATTTTAAAAATTATTAAACCTTTAAGTAAGTTTTCTTTTCAAATCAGTTGATCCAGTTTCTTAATTTGTTCACTTCTATTCAGGTTCATATTGGCCTGGAGCTTGTTCAAGCTCTGTCAGGTAGATGGCACAAACTGTTCATGGACAGGGCACCAGACAGTCTATTAAGACAAGTTTATGGTCAATTTACGTCACAAAGACTTAAGGAGAAAGTACAAACTCTTGCCGACAAAATGTTGCCTGTATGTCCTGAAGGAAAAGGGAAAAGTGGGTCTAAGGCCATAAAGGTTGAGAAACACTGCTCCAAGATATGTAAATGTTGTAATGCAGTGAGAAAATTAAATTGTTATCCTAAAGTGGTTGAGGAAAAAAGAAAAGACAGCTGCTGCTACCTTTGATGACATACAGATTTTGTACTTGCTCTTATATAAACTTTAATGTGAGCACTGATGAAAAAGTCTGGAGCAGCACTCTGTCTGATGGGATTTGTAGTCCCCATTTCAGTAGTTGCACAAGGGTGCAGATATGATGATTGGGGGGTTGTATATACCTTCTTTGCTCGATCAGTTGAGCAAAACTGACTATGTTTACAGCCACGGCTCCTGGAAAAAGCTTACTAAACACATCTTTTCTGAAATTTAGCAGAACTTTTCTCCTTTCGAGTTGCCTCTGCAGTCAGCCTTTATTTGAATAAACCAACACGGTCCAATTTTACGTGTGATCACTGACAGCACTTTGGAAAAACAGGGAACGTTATTATTAAGCATTATTAAGCACAAATGTCAACAAATATAAAAAGCACATGTCGGCTAACTTTATTTTTTCTATAACATCACCAAATGTCAATCAAATCAGTCAAAACATTTTAGAGAACTTGGGTTTTTAGTTTTTCTATTGAGCATGTGGAGGGTTTAACCCCTAAATATTGACATATTGATATGTACTTTCATAGTGAATACCTACTGGCTTAAATGTACCATCCTCCAGCATTTCAGCTATTTAGCTAAAGGGAAATAGGGTTTTAGTTGATGAGTGTGTAAGTAAGAGAGTGAGTTAGTCAATCAAATTAGAATTAGAAATAGACATAGATTGTGCAAACAATGGCTCAAACAATGAATTTTCCTCATGAATTTCTAGGATGTCTTTCTCTCTCTCTCTTTCTTCATATGCTTCTCTAACCTGTGTTTTTATGGTCATTGTCAGTTTACTTAAGATTAACAAAATGCTAGGAGCATTCCAGAATAAAGTAAATGACTAGCTAGGTCAGCTCATCTAGTTTTTTTCTGGCACTTTTGTTCAGATTGAAACATGCTATCACACCTCACAAAACTATCTAGGCACCTGTTACTATACTTGCTTCAGTGCTACGAACTATTTTGGTGTAACTGTTCAGAATGGAGCAGGTCTGACATTGGCCCTACATGAATTGCAATCAACAAAATAACCATAATTTACTTTCTATAGTACTTTTCATATATTTAAAATTCAGTTCAGAGTGCTCTACAAAAAGTATAAATCAAAACAGCACATAAAACATTTAATAAAGATAACAATCATGTAACTGACAGTTGTCCCTTTTTTGCACTTAGCCGAAATCCAACATTATGGCTACATTTATCCCATTAACATTTCTAATTTGCAATTAATAAATTCAGAGTAGCTTGTGGGTAGAGATTTTTGGTGCTTCAGAAACATTGCTATAACATAGGCGGTAAATTACTGCATTCATTTAGGGTATCTCATTTGAACAACTCATATTTGTTTCAAAATTTTGTGTTCAATAAACTGAGTGAATTATAACACATAATGGCTACCCACAACACTGAACTGGATAAGTGGGTTAGAAAATGGATAGATGAAAAGATACAGTAGTTTGTATGAAGTTAAGAAGATATGCTTTAGTCTTCTGTACAGCCATTAATTTAATGGACCTTTTGAAAGATAATGTCTGAAAGCTCCAGTTCTTTAGATGGGACACTGTCCCACTAAGAGTTACAGATATTTTGGTACGGTAAGGTGAATTAACTACCATAGGTTCTTGACTTGGAAAGTTAGAAGAGACTCATGATTGATAATATAAGGGTCTTAAAAGACATAATGAAGCAAAACAAATATTATTTTATTGGGTGCCATTTAAAAGAAATCAAGTATGTGCAGAAAGATACAATATGGTAGGCATATATGGAACTATTCTAATAAAAAAAACGTTTTTAAATCATTATTATACACTGGAAGACCAGACTTTGGCATCTCTGCTAGTTTAGAATATATTTTTTCACATTTTTATTGGTATTCTCCTCTCTAACGTTCATAATGATCAAAATGAGGTTTGAACATGAATATGAAAAAAAAAACGTTCAAAAGACACTTGCAACACTGTATAAGAGGTCTGGTATAGCCAAAGACTTTAATACAACTCCTAATGAAATGTATTCCAGTGCTCCGCAAAACCTGTTGTAGGTAAAAACAAACTGAACAACTTAAACATGTTAATATTATGAAGCCACTGCAAAGATTTTTTTTTGTTAGCTTATATGAATAAATGTTTGTTTGTGCATAGCAAAACTAATACTTTATAAAAGAAATTCATATTACTGCAACTCCAAAGGCCACTCAATTATTTTTAACTCTTTTTAGAGAAGTATTTAAATAAAGTGCAGAAAATCATTTTAATTAGTATCTTGTCTAGTATCTTATCCTGTATATTTTAATATGCAAACTTTGAATGTTGACAGATATTTTTATACTTATTTAATATAAGCATTTAGCAGTGTACGATATGAGGCCACTATCAAAAAACACAGAAAATGGTAAATTAATCATTCCTACTAAAAGCAGTCTTACCGTCACACGATGAAGTTTCAGTCCTGGATGAAACCTAATCCATACTTAGGATCATGGGGAGCTTGAATGCATCCTTGCAGAATTTGGTGATAAGCAGAAAGCAACCTCAGACAGGTCCAACTGCAGGGTACATACATGGACACAGACCGTTAAATTTGCAATTTCGGATGCAAGAAAAAAAACTGTAGTAAAAAGAGAAAAAACACACAATACCAGAAGAACATAATAATTGAACATTAATAGCAGAAAATTAGACCGTCGCTTGGAGTGTAATGGCAAGAGTCCTATTCACTGTCCCATCACTCCAACCACAAAGAATCCAATCTTGATCGATTAAACATAATAATACTATCAATGAGTTTATTGAGGTCTGTAATGAGCTAATTTAAAATTGATGTATAAACTACAAGATAAATATCAAACAAAACAAAGAAAACATTGTATAAATGGAAAGAAGCAATTCCACAAAACCGAGGAGCTGAATATATCATTGTTTTATTATTCAACTCCATTGATTCCTGTTCCAAAGAAGGCACGCTTCTCTTTACCTAATGACTACAGACTAGGTGCGCTTATGTCTCACATCATGAAGACCTTGGAAAGGCTGGTCTTAGAATATATGAGTCCTCTTGTGGTAGATCACCTGACCCACTGCATTTTACCTTTCAGACAAAGATTAAAATGGAGGATGCAATTATCTGCTGTACAAAGCTTATTCTCACCTGGACAAAGTTAGCAGCACTGTGAGGATTATGTTTTTTTTTTATTATTACTTCAGTTCATTCAGTACCATCCTGCCATCCCTGTTAAAAGGTAAACTTAGAGATATGCATGTGAGTGAGACTGTGTTGACCTGGATACTGGACTGTTTGCCAGACAGATCACAGTTTGTGAAGGTCAATAATTGTGTCTCTGATTTGGAAGTGAGCCACTCAACAAAGAACAGTTTTGTCTCCTTTTCTCTTTCTCAGCACATCTCAGACTATAAGCATAACACCAGGTTGTGTCATTTGCAGAAAGTCTCAGATTATTCCACACTTATGGGGTGTACTAATAAGGGGAATAGGACAGAGTATATTAGTCAGATTAAAAACTTTGTTTCTTGGTGCAGAAAGAATTGTCTGCAATTTAACATCAGCAAAACCATGGAACTGAGGTACTTGGGGGTCCACATCAATGACAGGTTGGACAGGTCTTGTAACACAGAGGAGCTATATAAGAAAGGGCAGAGCAGGCTCTTTTTTCTTATGAGACTGTGTTCCTTTAATTAATTAACAAATTAATTAAAAGGGTACAGTTGGATATGGGACACACTCTAGACCCCCTGGAGGTAGTAACAAGAGAGAGAATTAAAACAAAACCAATTGTCATTATTTACAACGCCACACATCCTCTCTTTGACACACTAACACTGAGTACTTTCAGCCAACAAATTATTCAGCAGAGGCGTGTCAAGAAATTCTACTGAGCCTCCTTTGTACCAACAGCAATACGTCTATATAATTCCTCACTGACAACTGCGACTGCCAAGTCAGAAACTTTCTTTCTTATAAATTTTCATCCTTTTCAGTCATTCTGGTGTGAGTTCAGACCATAAAGTGGGGAATATACTGTATCTTTGTATTTATTTTTAATGAGCTATTGTAAAAAGCTAAGATTGTCCCTGAGAACAAATAAAATTCTATGTATAAGTCTTGGTGTAAGCACATTTGCTTGCAATATTCACTGCAAAAATAGATTTACTTTTAATATTCACCTATACTTTTTACTGTATTTTTCATAATTATGATAAAATCCTGAGGCTCCTATAATGACAAGTATGTCCATAACACAAAGAAGCCAACATATATTTGGCATTTGGGATAATGGTAAATGCATTCTTATAGACATTCTGATTTTAATACTGACACAAAGTTCCATTTTAGTCTTGCCTAACCATAACAGTACCTGCAACTAATCTGGTAACAAAATCTGTCACCCTTTTCCTGTGGTGGAAAAATCATAACCTTTACCATTATAGTGCATTTAAACTATAGATGTTAACATACTGTACCGTACCACCACAAAAGAATTAAACACCAGGAGAATTAAATATTTACTGATTTTATGTTGGGCTATGGATAGTCAGCAGCAAAGCAACTTTATTATAAATATATTTACTTAGATGCCACTGAAGGGCAATAAATTAAGAATGAATGACAAGGTATACTTGTTTGATTTTATTTCAATTATCAGGCTAATGAACGTTGCATCTAAAGTTGTTTAAAAAACACTGCACAAAATATAAGTGAACTTCAAGCTCAATGAATAAACAAAAATCTTTTTGCCAGTTATACCAATCTGGATTGTCAAAAGGTACTGGAAACACACCTGAGTTATGGAAAAGGACTTAAATAAAAGAATAACATCCAAAAACTAAAAAAAAAATAAAGTGAAATTAGTCAGATTTTGGACCTGGTCAAGTGAATGGCTGTGAGTGAAGTTGTTAAACCTGCCAATAACTTACAAAGGCTCTTAGCTGTAAAATAAAATCCAACACCACTCATCAGAAGATGATTTGAATACCTCTGGGCTGCTGCAGCTGTGGAATGTGAATTGAACTACAATTACTATTAATCACATTACTGCAAAATGATTTTACATGCAAGTCAGTGGACGTTATCTCTAAAGGCATTAGTAGTAACCACTTAGGACAGCCAAATTCTCACTATAACCAAAGTAATAATGTAATTTAATTAGTGAGTTGCCCTTACTCCTCAATGACTCCTATGGTAACATAGTGACAGGGCAGGAACTACTTCAGGATGAGGTCCCAATTCATAGCAGGGCAACCTCATTCTTATGTGGGCAGTTTAAAGACATCAGTTAGCCTAACCTATGCCTCCTTGGGAGGAGAATTGGAGTAAAATCCAAAGAAAGACAACAGTACTAACCAGTGTGCCATCTTACGACATTTGCAACTGATTGCTTTGGATTAAAACTAACATATTTAATACAATAAAAATGCTTTTGATAATATGATTAGATTTTTTCATCAGACTTTATGAAATACTCCCCAAAATTCTGTTGGTGCTCACAAACTAAGCAATTTTATTTTATAGATACAGTACTGTATGTCGATTTTAAATGTGTAACCGTTGATCTGGTGAAACTGATCTTTTTTTGTTATAAAAGAAAAAGTCACAAATGTGACTTGCTGCTTTGATGAATCTTTTTGTTTTTATATGATGATTCCCTTAAAAGTGATGCATAACTCTGTTTAGAAAACCTTTAACTTTGAGTCATCCCGAGAGCTTTAATGCAAAACCCTGAACTCGTTCCTCAACTGCTGTTTGGTGGGTGTATTTTTTTGCATTATATCCACAAAATGACTTTTCCAACCCATGTGGAATTGATAGATGGGGCTTTCAAAGGAGCTCTGGAAACCAGCTCTGAAATGTTCTGGAGATGAGTTTAATATTCAAATCATGATCGAAAGACTACGGGAATGCGTTATTAAAAAGGAAACTCACAAGAAAAAGCAAGATAAACAATATCACTGTTGCCTCTGAAGGAGAACGACTGTTCTGCACATGGGAAAGAGACATTACAAGAGCTACATCAAAACACTTAAAATACTGGCTACATTTCTCTTGAAGCAAAATTTAGCAATTATTTTACATAATAATTTTACAAAAATAAATCTTTTTTCTCCCCTAAAACATACAGGGCTTAAAGCAAGAAAAATTCCTGAGCCTGAAATTTTGGAACAGGGGTTGTTAACTTTGGAACAGTGGTTATTACAAAAACTTCCAAGAACCAAAACAATATGAATATGAATTTGTGCAAAACATTTTATTACATAAATTACGTAAACAAGGAACACATTGCAAGTGCTTCCTGTGGCTGCACATTTTAAGTGCTGAACACATTTCAATAAACACATCCAATGATCACATTTCAAATGTTTCCTTTTGCTATGATAAACACATATTAACAGTGTAATGACTGAAATGAAAAAGAAAATTGCAACATTATCTTAAATTGGCAAACAGTGAACAGCTTTAAAGTGCTTCTTTTTTTTGTTCATCGCCATGAACATAAACAAATCAGAGTACAATATCATACTGTAAATACATAAAAAACACAGATTTCTGGCAGATCATGAATAATTGAAATGATTAAAATAACTGCAAAATAAGCAACATTCATACCCTTAAACAAGTGAAGTGCACAATCAATCCAGAAAATGCATGTCAGTCCCTATATGGCTTTTTACACCATAAAATGAGTGACTGATGTATTGTGAATGACAGATCAGGTGCTACAACAAATTTGGCAATACAGATTTTTTGGTTGCATGCATGGTCTGGCAAAGACACAGTGGCAGCTGTGGTGGCTGTCTCTGTTGATAATGATGATGTAAACTGTGAAAACCAAATAGCTGCACAGAACATTTTGATCCGTGTCATGCTATAGCAGTACCCTTTTTCCCTTCTCCTGCTGTACTACAGCTTCTTTGAACACAAAGTTTGGAAACAAGTACTAGATTTGTTTTATTTGTGACACCAAGTGACAAGGGGTTGTCTTTCACCCCATTCCCCCCTAATCAAGACCATTGCCATTTACCTTTAACATCTAGTTCTATTACACTTTGTCTTCTGCATCCTTAAACAACTTTGATTCGCCCTCCTGTGTGGAGACTTTAAATGATGCTCACAATATGGTCACAGCAACTCAAAGAAAGCAGCTTGCTGCTGACTGCTTAACAGTCTAAGCTGCTTGTACACCACTGGTATTTGAGGAAATAATACCACATGGCTGTTTAAAATATATCCAGAACAAAAGCAAGTGTTGTTGCTTTTTTATGTGGTTGTTCCTGCTTTAATGAAACAGCATAAGGGCCAGTGTATACTTTAATGAATCTAGAATCTACCATATGCTCGGCAGAATATAGTATCAAAGCTGATTCAATTTATTTTCAGAAGAAGGAAATTTTTAAATTCTGTTATGTGATTAATAAAATATAAAATTATAAAATTATGCTGGGAATAAAACTGTAAAAGCAGAAATCTGAATGTGAAGTCAAGGGCCTGCCTACACTATGACAACATTAACATGCTGCATGTGAAAGGTCCATTCAAAGAGATCACCAGCTATTTATTCTAACACAGACATGCCAATTATGCACTGTTTGGATTTTAAAACATAATTACCTGTTTATTTATAACAAATTTAATTTCATGCATACATGAAATACAACCAACATGTATTTTTAAAAAGATATGTTAAGGCCATGTATGTTTTTTTTAAACTATTAAATACTAGGGGGCTCTGTCCCCTGCTCGCTTCGCTGGCCAACCCCCGTTTTTTGTTTTTCCAGATACACACTTTTAAGATTTTTTTTTTCTTTGAATTGTTGCTATTTCATTAGTTTCACTTTTATTTCAGAACTTCTGTAAAAACAATATTTGGAATCTTTCGAGTCCCAATGTGCTGAATCTTTTTAATGAGGTCAGTGAGACGTGTTTAATGACTTTGTACCATAATTCAGTATAGCTTTCTCTGTTTGGAATTTCAGCACAGACAAAACAATCAGCAGTTAATTATTTTTTTTTGCAAAGTAACCAATAAATGCATGTGAGGTAAACTCCGTTTTTGAAATTCTTTTGACTTAAATTTCAAAGCCTTACAATAGTTACATACTTCTGACATATCTCCTATGTCCATATATTTGATCTCTAATCGCCTTTTCGTTATTTCTCCGAGTAATAATTTCTCTTTCTTTGCACCAATGCGATGTTTACTTTCTTTTTTTGACACTGTCATTTTTTTCTGCTTTCATATTCTGTATCTTGCTCTGCATGTGTTTCGCGCCTACGTTTTTGTTGAATCTTTTGAATTCCAGTTTTCATTATCTCTAACCTGCTCTGCATGTGTTTGGCCCCCTTGTTTCTACTCTGTCTTTTATTTCCGACCTCGCTTTATCTTGCTTTTTTTTAATGACACCTGGTCCGTGGTAATTATTTTCCCTTTTTCGAGTAATAATTTCCGTTTGTTTGCACTCCTGCGATCTTTACTTTCTTTTTTTATACTTTCTAATTTTCCTAATTTCATATTCTGTAACTTTCTCCACATGTGTATTGCACCAACTATTTTTTTTTTGAGCCTTTCGAATTCCACTGCTTTCATAATCTCTAACCTGCTCTGCATGTGTATAGCACCAACGTCTGGATTGGACATGCTTTTTTTTCAATTCCATTTGTTCCGGGCTGATAATTACTTATCATTATTTTCATAATCTCTAACCTGCTCTGCATGTATATAGTGTAAACGTCCCGATTGGACGTGCGTTTTTTTCAATTCCACTTGTTCTGGGCTGATAATTACTTTCCTTATTTTCTGAATTTGCACCTCGATTATTATTTTTCTTTTTTGTCTCTCCAACGCTTTTGAGTCTCTTTTCTCCATGCAGCTTTCTTCTTCACTTAGTCATCTACGTTTCATTTATAACGTATTGTCCTTATACACTTTATATGCGCTGAGAGTCCTGGATCTGTGTGGGCTCAAAGTAAAAAGACGACTGAGTGTGTTAATCCCCATGCTGTTATTTGGTTGAAAGTAGGGCATATCTTGTAAGAATCTGATGTTCTATGTCATCGCGAGACGGTCCTGGGTCAATCTCTTGGCACAAAGTCTCATGTTTAAGGTCCCCGCGAGACACTCCATGGCCAATCTCTCTAGTCTCACGGGTCTTTTAAGTGTCTTCCGTGATCTTAACGTGAAGATTACGTATCGTAGCCGTAACTGTTTCTCTACAGGATTTTTTTTTTATAATAGAGAGATATTGCAGTATGTCCGTCTTGTGATGCCCTTGATAAACTATTTTAATTCTTCACATATGACTCGATTACAATCCATTCTTGCCACAGTGATCCAAAGCTGTTACAGTATCCAGTATTACCAAGACAGTGTTTAGAAATTTGTGCCACAGTAAATTTTGCTCTGTTCCCTTGTATGAATGCAAATCAAATAATTTCACTACCACCCACATAAATCACATTAAGAAACTTTGCTACTTCCACCTCCACAATATATTCTATGTTTGCTCATTCCTCAAATTTTCTGAAGCTAAAAAACATGTCCATGCTTTTATTACATCCCACATCGATTACTGTGACTCCCTACATTTATCACAGGTCCAGCTGGTTATAAACTCTGCTTCAGGAGTCCTTACGCAGGCCCAACTGAGCGCCTATCTTGCTCCAACTTCATTGCTTCCCTGTGTCTTATAGAAGTGCATATAAAATTTATACTTCTAACCTATAAAACATTAAATGGCCATGCACCAGACTACATCGGTATCCTTCTCCATCACTATGCTCTTGTCCGCCCACTAAGGTCCAAAGATTCTGGCAATCACCCATTGTGACCCAAACTAAACTGCACTCTATTGGTGACAGCTCTATTGCATTCAGACTTTGGAACGCCATCCTCAAATGAATAAAATCATTCATTCTTTAAAAAAACAACAATAACAACAAAAAACTTAAAACTGATTTGTTCAGGAAGGCATTTAACTTACCCTGACATTCTGTCCCTTTCCCTCAGTCCAGGTGCTCAGGATGATTTGTGTTTATATCACAAATTATGTTATTTGTTAAGGGTTTTCTTGTAGTATTTTTGTATTATTTTTTATTCTGATTTATTGTATTTCCTATATTTAACTTTATTTTGTGTTTTAAACGCATAATGTTGGGGGGTAAACGTTAATATTATACAAAGTTACTGTCTGTATACCTGCATTGTTATCACTCTTTAATATTTTCTTTATCAGTATGCTGCTGCTGGAGTATGTGAATTACCCCTTGGGATTAATAAAGTATCTATCTATCTATCTATCTATCTATCTATCTATCTATCTATCTATCTATCTATCTATCTATCTATCTATCTATCTATCTATCTATCTATCTGTTGTGTTGAACCCAATGTTGATCTTTTTCTCTGCTTTTCCCTGCTGTTCATTTTGAATTTCTGTGATGCACTTTGAACATGGGAAAGCTGCTATATAAATAAAATGGGATACGGAAGCTTTAATAATAACCCCAACATCTAAAGAGCTTAATGTTACTGTGGATTATTTCGCCTGGTGTGTGGGTGTGTGTGAATGTGCTCTACTATGGATGGGAATGTCATTCAGGACTGGTTCCTGCCTTGCACCAAATTCTGTCTGGAATAGCTATGGCTCTCCTGAATAATATAATGATGAAATCAAAATCGGAATGTTCAAAATAATAGCAAGCCTCTGTAGAGATTATAGCTCTAACCATGAGTGACACTCAACCCATTTACAGCTCATAGCGTACTGACCAGCTATTTGTATTATGGAAAAAAAATCTAAATAATATAATGCTTGAACATTCAATAACTATAACAAACAGCATCTTCATTAAAAATAAAAAAATGCAATAATAAAATAAAGACGAAATGTTTTTCGCTTACAGGACCACACGTTCTCCTAAATTTCACAGGGTACAAGGTAAGAGTTTTTACAGTTGGTCAGAGCCAGGGATCAAAGTGTGCCCTACTGAGAAATGACCAAAGAAAGTCCCAATTCTGCCTCAAACGGCATCCGCTGACGACTGCAAGGGGATACTCCATCAGCTATTACTCCCCAGGCAGGGCTCCGTGTCTGCAGACGGGAAGTTGCGAGATGATGGATGCTTAAAACCTGCCATTAGGCACGAGAGAGGGAGAGAGAGAGAGAGAGAGAGAGAGAGAGAGAGAGAGAGAGAGAGAGAGAGAGAGAGAGAGAGAGGAACACTCTGAGAAAGATTCCAGAACGTTCTACTCTATATCACAGTCCGTCCCAGGCCAAACAACGCAGTTAACGTGAAAGCAGCACATTATTACATAAATCATAAATGTACAAAAAAGCACCAGCTTACTCGAATGTAATAACATTTTTATAGAGGCAGATCTGCGTTGCCCTAAGGCAAATTATTACACTTTACATAGCAAAATATAAAGCATATTTTGGTGTCGTTGTTACTGTATCCTCTTGTTTGTTTATCATTAAGGTCGTTTTAAAGACTCCATTATTTTCTCTTAACATAACGGAATTTAAAGATACAAATGTCAAACAAATATTAAACATCAAGCTAACTTTACCTTGGTGCAGGAAGGGCGCAAAAGAGAAGTAAAATTATATAGCGGAGACAGGGCAAGTTTTACCGCCATGTGCTCCTAAGATTGTAGGTCTTTTGGGGGGGCGGAAACAGTAAAAATATAAACGTAAATGAATAATATAATTTCTCGCATACAGTCCTGCTGAAACGCAGCACGCTAGGCTAGTGAAGCGTGCAAAGCGAGGAGTGTCGTGTTGAGCGCTCGATACTTCCGCGCCATCTGGCGGCTAAATACGAAATCGCTAGTGCCGCAGTCACATTTGATTTGGGCTGTCGGACGTGCTTTCGGCGCCCTCTGGGGGAAGCCACATAGCTTCAGTTTGTAAGCTTAACAAAAAAATAAATATTAAGGTAACGGTTTTTTCCCTTTCTGTTTCTCTATAATAATAATAATAATAATAATAATAATAATAATAATAATAATAATAATAATAATAATAATAAAAACACAAGAATGGACCCAGAAAACACTGCATTGCAGACATCTTCTCGCGCTTGATCAGCCTTGTGTGGATAAGATTGCATCAAACAGCTAGCTAAGTCATGGTGATATGTCGGGCAAGACAGAAAGGTTCATGCTAGCCATACAAGGTCAAGTTATAAACACGAAAAACTACAGAAACTATATTCTTAAGGACGCTAACATTACAGAGTGTCCATGCACATACTGCTACAAAGAATAAAAAACAATCCATCACAACCCATTAGGTTGTAAACTCCTGACACTGACTACATGCACAGACTCAGTCAGATGAACTAGCACAACAGCACAAACTAGTCGACACATACAAACCATAAGTATGCCCAACCCCACCACAGTACTAGAAAAAGTAACACATACTGTAAACTATACTAAGACTGAACTACAGTATATGGACAGACAAGACCGGGCATAACAGTGGTAGTCAAACAAAATAGAACTAATACATATTATTGACATTGCCATATCAACACACACACAACCTATAAAATACACACACAAATAAAATACCTAAGTGCACAGAACCAACAGAAAAATATATGTAGCTTGTGATAAATGGGTAAGGTGATTGTTGTACCCATTGCTATATCCATCACTTGTGTCATCCCACATATACGTAAACTTACAGACATTACATATAAACCAATACACATACATAAAATGACAGAAAGCAACCTTTTTAAATACATGCCTGTTGTGATGTGAGATTTTGCATATAACTTGATAAATATTTTGTATGTCTTTATTTGTAATTTAGGCAAAGCAATGTAATATTAGTAAGAAGCATTCATGTTTACAACCCAAAGAATGTGTCTCTTTGAATTTTATGACAGGATTTGGGGGATGTGCCTTAAACCAGTCTGGCGAGTGTTTCTCTGCTAAAATCTTTCAACCCCCGCAAGAAAGACAGGTTACGTTAACATATGGTTTGGGGGCAGGTGTTAAGATGTTCTATTTCCCCCATTGGTCTGAAATATGGCTGTTTGGAATTGGCTTGGATAAGAAGCTTTTAAGTACCATAATGTCCTATTGGCTCTAGGGGTTGGACAGAACATCTATAAATTTACTTGTTTAACCACACAATCTCTCTCTAACTAACATCTGAAAGAAGCAGCTCTTACTAACCAACATATGATGAAGAAGTATCTCTCTTACTAACATCTGATGAAGACCATCACACCATGAACTGAAAGGACAACACAATGGAGACCACAGCTCGGTAGCCATTTTGGAACAGGCATATGGCCTGTTCTGAAAGCTGAGCACCAATTATGCCTTAACTAGAGACATTTTAAATAACTACAAGTCTGTGTGCCGCCTGAAACTACACATCACCATTTAATCAGGTTGTATGGTTGCCAATATTCAAATGTACTTTGCATATTGTTATTACTTATGAATATTATCAATAATACATTGTTTTATGAGTAACATAACTCCTGCTTGTCTTTTTACTACACCTAATTGCCTGAGGTTATAGATATAGAAGGGAAGGTGGGGGGGAAGGTATAAGTTATATACTGTAATACCTTATACACAGTGGTAAGTCTGCAGGATTAGGCATTCTGACAGAGACTACTTATTAATAATACAATAGGGGAAAGTAGAGCAATATATTACTCTACCAAGACAAAACACATGCCACATAGTGAGAAAATTTCTTAACACAAATAATTCCCTAAAACATACACACGTATAAACAAAACATAAAACTGCCCTATGTCTTGGTCTAGGCCCAATATAGGAGGTGACAGTGGGACTATCCCAGAAAATACTTTGAAAATATATTATTATTATTATTATTATTATTATTATTCATAACTGTCACATGCACACCAAATAAGGCAAATTTTCTCTCTTATACCATTTAAAATGTGTTATAGAATTATGGCATAATTAATTTGTTGTTTTAATGAAATGCTGGTAAAGAGTAAAAAAAGGAACTTGCATTCTGTGATATTATTATTATTATTATTATTAATGACACAACGGTGAGTAAAGATCAAATTAATGCAAACAAAAGGTAATTTAATTATCAGAACCAGGTGTAATTGAAAAAATAGCAGGACAAATCAAGGTCAGAAAAAAAAGGCAAAGAGTGGAAAACAAAGTCTTTTCGCCTTCACATCATTCAATGCACAAAATGTGGATTTGCACAATAATGGACCATACACTATGAGAATCTGTGGAAAAATTGTATATCCAATTAATCAAACACAGGGGTTGGCGAGCGAAGCAAGCAGGGTGGAGCCCCTAGTACATGAAAATATTCAGTTTATGTTTAACTGCTTTATACTTACAAAGCAAATAACAAATCAACAGCAACCTCACATTTCTCCCAAAACTTAGGACTAGAAACGCATGTGAATACATAGAACTTGAAAAGTAAAGCATCACAAGTCAAGGCTCCAAATAATCCAACAGAACATAAGACAAAGAAAAAGTATTACATACAGCTGCGCTGAGAAGGTGGCCCTGAGGAAGTGCAGAATAAAGACTCAAGCTTGCATATACAGTATCTTTATGTGTTGCCTTCCTTTTTTGTTTCCTCCACAGAGAACATAAAGATAACACATGGTAACATAAGTGTGTACTAATACTCTCAAATTAATTTTAGATAGAGTGGAGCTGCTAAAATTGTTAAACTTAAATTATTTTCAATGATTGACATTCCTGTTTCATTCTGTTGTTTTATGCAGGAGGTTTAACTGACTGATATGGGATGTTAAACTATGTACAATTTTGCTTACATGATTTAACATGCCTTAAAATCTTTGTACATCTTATTTGTCAGTAGATGTTTATATATTCTTTATTGCCTTTGCCTTGCTATTGTCTAGATATACACCTTCTTGTGTGAGCTTTTGTTTCAGTTCTTTTAAACTTTCATTTACTCCTTTTAAATTTCAAACTGTTTCTTTTAGCAGCCACTAACACTTGTTTGAGTCTGTTTTTATATTCCTTGTTTCTTTCCACACAATAATGTTATCAGTGTACACCTTTGTTGCTGGTACACTATCAAATATTTGTTGTATTGTACTGTGAAAAATATGAGGAACTGAAGGTAATCCAAAAGGTAATGTCATGAAGCAATGTCCCCCAAAAGGCGTTTTAAAGGTGCACAAACATGCATTGCTTTTGTCAAGACCTACTTGCCCAAAATAGTTGCACATACAATTTTTCCTCTCTTAAAGAGGACAAGGATGTGTCACCTGCTGGTTGCTTTGCTTCTTATTTGTGGTGCTGGGTATAGGTTTTTACAGATTTTTGCTTAAGATAACAAACAATACAGAAGAATAAATATTAATGGATATATTGTGAAGCCTTAGGTCTGAATTTTTCTGCAACACCAATAATTACATTGGAGTGGTCAGCTAACTATGTTCTTTAACCTTATATAAAATATAGAAATAAATTATCTGCTTTGGACAGGATACTATTCAGAGGATCAAGAACTGTAATCCTGAAGGTATCACAACATAACATGCTGCTAATAAGACATGAGGGTTATTTGAGGATGAAAAAGTCAAACAGACAAGCAAAAGCTGTGTTATTATGGTTTAGTACTATATGAGTTCAGATGTAGAAAAAATAACCAGATTGTGTGCTTCGTGTCAGAAAAATTGGTTCAAGCAGGGTAAACATCCAGTGTAGATGGATGAATGCTTTTCAGTAGATCCATGGAGGGCCCACATTAGAAGGCAAGAATTACGTATTTTCACTGTATTTTCATTCACATTACGTTGCTAAAAGATGCCACAGCTAAACAAGTGATAATGTGTATTAAATAATTCTTTCATAATATGGTATAATATAAAATATCATAATATATCCTCACAGGTGGCGCAGTGGTAGTGCTGCTGCTTTGCAGTAAGAAGATTGTGGGTTCGCTTCCCGTGTGGATAGCGCTTTGAGTACTGAGAAAAGTTCTATATAAATGTAATGAATTATTATTATTATGGCATCCCTGACATAGTAAGGACTGATAATGGGCCACAATTCAGTTGGGATTTTGCAAAAAGATACTGTATATTGCATCCAGTCCACTCTACCCACAATCAAATGGTCTTGTAGAGAATGGTGTTAATATTGTAAAGCTGCTTCTAAAAAAGGCAGTCAAATCCAAAGCTGATTGCGAAGGAAATTATTTTTCTTTTATACATGCGTATACTTATGTATTTTTACTATTACAGAACAAAGAATTTCTTCCACCCTCACATAAAAGGTAGTGTTAGGCTTGGCCATGTGATAAGTTTACTTTAAGTTTCTAACATTCCTAGTAACACAGGCAAATGGGACACCACAGATATAGATTGGAGCATTGGCTGATACCAGACCAACCCAGAACCAACAACTGAACATCGAGCTAATGATGAGCAAAAGTACTCCAATTAAGCCATACAGACTTCCATCTTGAGGAGATATATAAAGATCTTAAAAGCTCCTAAAAGTCTTAATACTGAATGTGAAAACTGAACTGCCATGTTTTGTCCAAAGTAGTTGTGTACTTTGATAGATTTGACTGTTGGTGGGGAAGATGTGGCATGTTATAATTTATTGCAAGACTAAAATAAGACAAAATGAGTAAATTTTGGAAATGGAAATGTGATATCAGATTTTAAAATGTGGTATTGATTTTAATTACAAAGTAGATAGATAGATAGATAGATAGATAGATAGATAGATAGATAGATAGATAGATAGATAGATAGATAGATAGATAGATAGATAGATAGATAGATAGATAGATAGATAGATAGCAGCATACTGATAAAGAACAATATTAAATTAAAGAGTGATAACAATGCCGATAACAATGCAGGTATACAGACAGACAATAACTTTGTATAATTTTAACATTTATCCCCCCGGGTGGAACTGAAGAGTCGCATAGTGTGGGGGAGGAATGATCTCCTCAGTCTGTCAGTGGAGCAGGACATTGACAGCAGTCTGTCGCTGAAGCTGCTCCTCTGTCTGGAGATGATACAGTTTAGTGGATGCAGTGGATTCTCCATTATTGACAGGAGCCTGCTCAGTGCCCGTCACTCTGCCACGTATGTCAAGCTGTCCAGCTCTGTGCCTACAATAGAGCCTGCCTTCCTCACCAGTTTGTCCAGGCGTGAGGCATCCCTCTTCTTTATGCTGCTTCCCCAGCACACCACTGCGTAGAAGAGGGCGTTCGCCACAACCGTCTGATAGAACATCTGCAGCATCTTATTGCAGATGTTGAAGGACGCCAGCCTTCTGATGAAGTATAGTCGGCTCTGTCCTTTCTTACACAGAGCATCAGTATTGGCAGTCCAGTCCAATTTATCATCCAGCTGCACTCCCAGGTATTTATAGGTTTGCACCCTCTGCATACAGTCACCTCTGATGATCATGGGGTCCAGGAGGGTCCTGGTCCTCCTAAAATCCACCACCAGCTCCTTGGTTTTGCTGGTGTTCAGTTGTAGGTGGTTTGAGTCACACCATTTAACAAAGTGACTGTATGCAGGAATTCTTGCTACCAGCATTTAAATGTTAGACCAAATAAATTACCAAATTTCAAAACCTTGATACTGGTTTCCTGAAACTTGATATTATTTTTCAAAACTGTGATTCTGACATTTAATACAAAGTCACTGTATGTTCAGATTTGTCTTTCAAATGCTAATATCATAAAAAATACATTTTGCATCAAATTTTGAAATGTGGTATCTTCTTGTTGTCAAATTTAAATATGTAAGAAAAAGGTCATTAAATGCTGTAAAGGTTTTTCATACATATTGTTCAATTGTGGACACAGAAGTTCATTTTTCCAGTGCAATGTAGTGAAAAACACCCCTTGTTTGTGCTTAGTCTTTTCAACTCCAGATTGCAATGCCTTCTATATATATATTTTATATTTTTCCAGTGTTTTTCCCCCACTTTTTTCTTCTTTGATTTTGGTTCCTTTAAACTTCCAATATATTATTGCACAAATTATAAATCTATATAAATACAATGTGAATAAAAAATGTTGCCCTTTTATTGTTAACAATGCTACCTACCAATGAAGAAGCATCACGAAAATAAAATTTGAATTCCCTTTATTTAGGTGCAGAGACTTCAGACTTGTAGACTGATTAACTAACTAAAGAAATTTCCAACAGTTCATCCTCTTTCAAAGTATAAAGCTTAACACTTCAGTGATTGACACATGTGACAGTGTTGTTCTATTCTTAGTAGAAGAAATTGGAATCCTATTGGCTGAAAGCAATGGCCAGACAGAGGCTTATGTAATTGAAACAGTATTAAAAGTTAAGTACGATTAACCAACATTTTAAGAAATTGCACACAGTTGTATAATGCAGTTTTTAAGATTTAGTTTTTTTAGAATATTCATGTTGTTTTATTAATGTTATGTATCTGTTATACTCATAAGTTAGTATTCCAGTGATTATAAAGAAAACAGACCAATTCCCAAACATGTAAATATTTATACTGATGTTACTCTGTTTCTGTGAAACAGCAACTCTAACCACTATATGTAAAAATTGTAATATCAGTATGTATATTTTATACTTTAAACAAAGTTTTTTTTTCAAATTTATTGCAAAGAAAACCCATGCATGCAAGAATCTGTAAACATCAATTTGTGAATTGTTACACAGGTTTCAAATATACCACATCAAACATAAACATGCTGGAAGCATTTTTACCTGTGTTGCAGGAAAATCGAAAACTATCAATATAAGAATAAACCTGTAAATTATACATTCATCTATTTTCTGAGTCTGCTTTTTCATTACAGGGGCATGGGAGTTGGAGCCTATCCTTGGAATGTCTACACAGAAATAGTGCCATTCCATCACAGGGCACCGCCTAGCACCATTTATCTATAGTTCACATTTCTTTGGGATGAAGAAGAAAATCAGAGTATACAAATAAAATCTGCAAGGAGAAAATGTAGAATGTACACAGACAATAATAAGCTAGGAATAAAACAAAACCTAGAGCTATAACACAGAGGTTCTTACCACTGAAATGCTATGGCTTCTTTTTTGTAAAGCCTCATTGCTATACTTACATTTCTGGAATCTGAATGTTCTAGCATTTATAAAGGGTATTAAAATCTGAAAATTATATTACAGTAAGTTCAAAGCACATTAAAATTAAACATATAAGAACATCAAGAGATGTTACTACATTCAGATCTCTATTTTAAAAATCATTTTTAAGCGTCATAAAGTATTATAGCTTTTTCAAGAAAAGAGGATGAACATTTTTTTAATCCTCATTGAATTTAATTTAGGCATGAACATAAAATAAAATTCTTGCTAGTTTTTATTTTGGTTGTGTTTTTCTTTCTCTGTTTTGCAGACTCAAATGCACCCTTATTAATTAGATTAAGGGTTTAATTTAAATACAAGCTTCTTACCTCTTGAGACTTGCAAAGGGAGATCACTGCCATTTCTCTCTGCATCCTGCAGAATCAAGTTCACCTTATAATTACGCATCTTTTAGACAGAATTACTTTAAGCAAAAATTGAAATAATAATGGCAAGGGTTGTATATTTAGTGGTAGTTTTAATTTTTTTCACTAATGCTTTATCACAAGAAAATTTTCAACCAAATTTGGTGCTGGATATGGCAAATGTTCTGCTTGACAACTACTGTTTTCCTGAAAATTTGATTGGAATGAAAGAAGCAATAGAGCAAGCAATAAGAAATGGGGAGATTCTTCAGATATCAGAACCAGGTACACTAGCTGCTGTTTTGACAGCTGGCGTGCAAGATGCCCTAAATGACCCACGTTTGATTGTCTCCTATCACCCCACTGGCTCAGTCTTCTCACAGTCTTTGCCTTTAGCAGATTTGCCAGTGCAACAGCTCCTTCTTATGATTCATAATTCAGTCCATTATGAAATTCTGGAGGGAAACATAGGATACCTACGGATTGACCATATCATCGGAGAGGATGTTATTCAGAAAGTTGGTGCTTTGCTTGTCAAGGGCATCTGGAGTAACATAATGGGAACATCTTCTTTAATTCTGGACCTGCGCTACAGCACCACGGGACAAGTATCAGGAATCACTTATGTTGTATCTTACTTTTGTGAGACAGATCCTATTCATATTGACACCATTTACGATCACCCTTCTAACAGCACAAAAGAGATCTGGACATTGGCAAGTCTTCTGGGAGAAAGGTATGGAAAAGATAAAGATGTGATTGTTTTGACAAGCAGGTATACTGAAGGAGTGGCAGAAGATATTGCTTATATTTTGAAACATCTACACAGAGCCATCATTGTTGGTGAAAGAACAGCTGGTGGTTCATTAAACATAGACAAATTAAAAATAGGTGAATCCAATTTTTACATTACTGTCCCTGTTGCTAGATCCATCAGTCCCATTACTGGGCAGAGCTGGGAAGTAAATGGTGTGTTTCCTTGTGTTCCTACTCGTGCAGATGAAGCTCTTGATAAAGCCAAATCTATTTTATCTGTTAGGAGTGCCGTCCCTAAAGTAGTTCAAGCAGTTACAGAGATATTGAAAGGATACTACTCATTTACTGATCGAGTACCCACACTGCTTCAACATATTTCATTTACTGATTATTCTGCATTGACATCAGAAGAAGACCTTATTTCTAAACTTAATTATGAGCTGCAATCTGTGTCTGAAGACCCTCGACTAATAATAAAATTGACAGATGAGTCCCACTTAACAATAGAAGATAGTCCTACTGCTAATAATTTGCCGAATGACCTTGCACTCCTTCAAGCTTTGGTGGACACTGTGTTTAAAGTAAATATTTTAGCAGAAAATATCGGCTACCTCCGATTTGATGAATTTGCTGATGCTTCAGTGTTGGTCAAATTAGGACCACAAATAGTCAACAAAGTATGGGATCCTATTAAAAACACAGAGAACCTTATCATTGACATTCGTTATAACACTGGTGGTCCATCCACTGCTGTTCCACTTCTGCTCTCATATTTTCATGATCTGTCTCCTCCTGTTTATTTCTTTACAGTATACAACAGACTCACCAACAATACAACAGAATATTCCACAATCCCAAATTTACGAGGTCAGCCTTATGGATCAAAGCGTGGTGTGTATGTCCTTACAAGCCATCACACCACAACAGCTGCAGAAGAATTTGCGTACTTAATGCAGTCTCTAAGCAGAGCAACAGTCATTGGAGAAATAACCTCTGGAACTTTGTTACATTCGAGATCATTTCAAATAGAAGGAATCAATGCAGTCATTACAGTTCCAGTCATTAACTTCATTGATAACAATGGCGAATACTGGCTAGGAGGTGGAGTGGTTCCAGATGCAATAGTTTTAGCAGAAGAGGCTCTACATAAAGCTCTGGAGGTAATACATTTTCATGGTGATATCTACAAGTTAATTGAAAGTACAGCAAATCTTATGGAAGTGCATTATGCCATTCCAGAAGTCTCTGCTAAAATAAGTTCTGTGCTCCAAACAAAATGGTCAGATGGCTTATATCGGTCAGTAGTGGACTATGAATCCTTAGCATCTCAGTTAACTTCAGACCTACAGGAAACATCAGGTGATCATCGTTTGCTTGTGTTCTTCAGTGACATTGAACCAGAAGTACATGAAGATCAATCTTCGAAAGTTCCAAGCCCAGAAGAGCTAAACTATATTATTGAAGCCTTGTTTAAGACAGAAATTATGCCTGGCAATGTTGGATATCTGAGATTTGATATGATGGCAGAAGCAGAAATCATTAAAGCTGTAGGACCTCAGCTTATTAATCGTGTGTGGAACAAGCTTTTAAATACTGATATGTTGATCATTGATATGAGATATAATACGGCTGGGTACTCGACTGCCATTCCATTATTGTGCTCCTACTTCTTTGATGCTGAACCTATTCGTCACCTGTACACTATCTTTGACCGTTCCACTTCAGGCACCTCACCTATAATGACCATACCTCAGATTTTAGGTCAGAGGTACAGCCCAAAGAAAGACCTTTTTATTCTTACAAGCCACATGACAGGATCTGCTGCAGAGGCATTCACTAGAGCAATGAAAGATCTAGAAAGAGCTACAGTTATTGGGGAGCCTACTGTTGGAGGCTCTCTGTCTGTTGGAACATACAGAATAAATAACAGTAACTTGTATGTTTCAATTCCTAATCAAGTAGTCCTAAGTGCAATTACTGGAAAGGTATGGAGTGTATCTGGAGTTGAACCACACATCATAGTCCAGGCAAATGATGCAATGAGTTTAGTCCATCGAATTGTTAACTTTCGCCTTCGGATTTCTTCCATTTTGCAAAATGTGGGACAACTAGTTGCTGAAAATTATGCCTTTGACCAAATTTCAGCAGATATTTCAACAAAGTTAATATCACTTTATGAGAGTGGGAACTACAAAAAAATCAGTTCAGAAAGTGAGTTAGTAAAAAAACTCTCTAATGACTTGCAAGCGTTATCAGGAGATAAAAACCTAAAGGTTGCTTATGCACCAGAAAATTCAAAAGATCACATTCTAGCTGCTGCTCCTTTTCAGGTATGGTCCTTAAATTACTATACAAATTTTAAAGAAAGAGCAAAAATTAAGCATTTATTTATGTTTTTTATCCTTATTGTGAAATATAATTTATATATATTTAGATATTGTATTCCATTTTTATCAAGCATTTCTTGAGAATTGAAAATAAATGTGAAATAGCATTTTCTGTCCTGCTTCATAAGTTATAGGAGCCTACCCCAGCAGCGGCGGGCAGGGAAAAACTTTGACAGGGTACCTGTCCATCACAGAGACTACTCATGCATTCACTCATACAGGGCCAGTTTGGCACCATTAGTTAACCTAACTTGCATGTCTGTGGGGTTGTCCAAGGAAAATCAATTCACCAGGAGGGAAAAGCTACTAAAGAAAAATAAAGGGGAATGTACAGACTCAAAACAGTCAAAAACAAGCTGCAGGATATGAACCTAGGATGTTGGGTCCATGAGACAACAATAATTTCCATTACACCTCTATGCCTCCTGGATTTGTAAATGATTATCAGAAAGTACATTTTTTAACCGCAAAATTCTGAAAGGGTACGTAGGATGAAGAATAGTATGATTGTCTGAAATTTATCCACTTTTTGCTTTCTCTACAGATTCCTTCTCCTGAGGTATTTGCAGATCTTATCAAATTTTCTTTCCATACAGATGTGTTTGAAAACAATATTGGATATCTACGGTTTGACATGTTTGGGGAGTCTGAGTTAATTATTCAAGTTTCTGATTTGCTGGTAGAGCATGTATGGAAGAAAATAATAAACACAAATGCACTTATTCTTGATCTAAGGTATGTTGTTTTCATTTATGAACATAATCCCAGTTTAAATATTGTTTAATAACTTCTTTATTTGCTGTTTTGAAATTATTTTTTTTTATTAGAAGCACATAATAACATGCTATGAAATTAAAGTGACCTAAAAATCACCTGTTTACAATGGATTATACTTTCTTTAAATATCATCTTTTGGTGTTATGTAGGCTGAAATCAAAAATGATCAGATTTTTTTACCACCTTTAATGAGATCTTGGGACCAATAATATTTAGATGTAACTCATAATTTTTAGACAAAATCATATAAGTAAAATGCATTGTCACTGCAGTTTTATACAGTGTTATGCAAAAATTTAGACACCCTGAGACAATTACATATTTTTGTTGATTTTTGAAGTGAAGAGTATTAAATCTAACCCCTGAAACGAATGCACATGTAAGTACGGGTCTTTTGACAATGTTTAAAGAAAAAAAACAGGAATTTTGATTTGTGCAATAGATTAGGCACCCTACCACTGGTAAAGTTCCGGAATCTCATTAACTTGTTAGGCCTGAATTGACTCATTAGGACATGTAAACTAGGTAAACAGCTGTTATCATGAATGGTCTGCTGATAACAATTCCATTCTAGTTCCAGAGCTAGATAAATTCTGACTCATTAATGCTTTGGTGACACTGAATAACCAAAGTAAGCTAATTGATGCATACAATGTTGGGAAAGGTTAAAAAAGATATATCAAAGCAGTTCCTGGTTTGCAATTTTTACTACTAGGAATGTAATAAATAAATGGTATTTGAGAGGAACAGTGAAAGTCAAGAAAAGATCAAGAAGACCAATAAAAATTCTTCAAGAAGTGCATTTTTTTTTTTTTTTTTATTTATTTATTAATTTTTATTGTAATCATTCCATACAAATAGATCAATTTATAACCAAACAAAATTGAAGACAAATCAAACCCCACCCCTGAGAAGGAGAGCTTAGCCAAAGGAGAATTGCTTAGGGCTTTTTAATAAGGCAACAATAAACAAAAGAAAGGGAGAAATAAATATATATGTAAATAAGAGATGGAGAAGGGAATTAAATGAGGTAATAGTTATTTCTCTTATTCTAAAATAATATTGATTAGATCCTGCCAGGTTTTGAAAAAATTTTGTACAGATCCTCTAACTGAGAATTTGATTTTTTCCAATTTCAAATAATACAGTATAAAACATCGGTTTCCCACTGACTTATCAGAGGAGAGTTAGGATTCTTCCAATTTAACAGAATAAGTCTGCGTGCCAAAAGTGTAGTGAATGCAATCACCGTTTGCTTGTCCTCGTTTGCTTGTCCTTCTCCACTTCAAGTCCGTCTGGGAGAACACCGAACACAGCTATTAATGGGTTAGGAGGGATTGTGATACCAAGGCTGTCTGAAAGGCACTTAAAAATTTTGGTCCAAAATGATGTCAGTTTGGTGCAGGCCCAGAACACGTGACCCAGTGAGGCAGGAGCTTGGTTGCAGCGTTCGCAGGTTGGATCTTGCCCTGGAAACATTTTGGACAGTTTTAAGCGAGACAGATGAGCTTGATATATAATTTTCAGCTGAATAATTCTATGCTTTGTGCATATGGAGCTCGAGTGAATTCTCTGCTTTGCTACCTTCCACTCCTTTTCTGATATATAATAATAATAATTCATTACATTTATATAGTGCTTTTCTCAGTACTCAAAGCACTCTCCACACAGGGAGGAACCGAACCCACAATCTTCCACAGCCTCCTTACTGCAAAGCAGCAGCACTACCACTGCGCCACCTGTGAGGATATATTGATATATTGATTAAGAGATCTTCTTCCCAATGTCCTCTTGGATCTTTGAAAGATAGGGACTCTAATAGAGATTTTATATAATGTGGTAATGGAGTTTAATTCCTCGAAATTGAGCAGTATTTTTTCCAGCATTGTGGAGGGTGCAAGGTGGGGGAAATCGGGCAATTTCTGTTTAACAAAATTTCTAATTGAAGATAGTGAAAGAAATGTGTAGCTGGGAGGTGAATTTTGAATGTAATTGTTCAAAAGATGCAAATATGTTGTCTATATAAAGATCTCTGAGCATTTTAATCCCAAAACTTTTCCAGGTATTAAAAACTGGATATGTTTGCGAGGGTTGAAAGAGGTGGTTCTCTTGCAGAGGTGCCACAGATAAAAGATTTTCCATCTTAAAATGCTTTCTAAGTTGGTTCCATATTCTGAGTGAGTAAGGCACAATTGGGTTATTAGTATATTTGAGATAACTTGCATTTATTGGAGAGCAGAGCAGGGAGTATAAAGAAGTACTACAGGATTTTACTTCTATTGCGGACCAAGCCTGTGTATGTTCATTTTTTTGTGTCCAGGTTTTTATGGCTTGTATTTCTGCTGCCCAGTAATAAAACTGAAAATTAATTCTTCCGGCTAGAGTGAGATGAAGGGTTGACCATCTATGCAAGTCTTGCTTAATTTTTTCCATACAGACTGCAAAATTTTGTTGATAAAGAGCTTTATGTTTACTTGTGATATTTACCCCTGGTATTTAAACTGATCTGCTATGGTAAAAGGTAGGGTGTCCAATCTAATATTATATGCTTGTGAATTCACTGGAAAGAGTATACTTTTATTCAGATTAATTTTAAGACCAGATATCTTTTGAAATTCTGTTAGTGCTGTTAAAACAGCAGGGACAGTGTTTTCTGGGTCTGATATATATAAAACCATATCATCTGCATGTAGAGAAATTTTTTGTTCCAGTCCTTCTCTGACAATCCCCTTTATCTGAAAAGAATTTCGGCAGTGAGCCACCAGTGGTTCAATGGCAATTGCAAACAGCAGTGACGACAAGGGACATCCTTGTCTGGTGCCACATTCTAGTTTAAAGTCGTCTGAGCAAATGTTATTAATACAAACTGAAGCTTCTGGATTGGTATACAGTAGTTTGATCCATGCACAAATATTCGGGCCAGACACAAATTTCTCCAATGGAGTGAAAAGGTAATTCCATTCAATCATATCAAATGCTTTTTCTGCGTCTAATGATAGTAGTATCTCTGGGGTGTTTGATTTTGCTGGTGAATATATAACATTAAACAAGCGTCGGAGATTGGAAGATAGGTGTCGGCCTTTAATAAATCCAGTTTGATCCTGTGATATTACCGAAGGCAGCACTTTCTCCATCCTTCTACCTAGAATTTTTCAGAGTATCTTAACTTCATTATTCAGGAGTGAAATTGGTCTGTATGATGCACATTGTAACAAGTCCTTATTTTGTTTAGGAAAGACGGTGATTAATGCTTGATGAAATGTTTGAGGTAGTATTTGGTTGTCTCTAGCTTCTGTAAATGTTGCCAATAAGAGGGGAGCTAGCTGAGTAGAGAATTTCTTATAAAATTCTACGGGATAACCATCAGGGCCTGCTGATTTCCCGCTTTGAAGTGACTTTATAGCATCTAGTAATTCTGTTAGCGTCAGAGGTTTATCCAGTTCCTCAGCACTTAAAGCATCTATTTGTGGTGTCTGTGATGTATCCAGAAATACATTAGATTGTGTGTTGTCTTCTTTGAGCTCAGTAGAATATAAGGATTTATAATAATCTCTAAATGCGTGCATTATATTTTTATGGTCAATAATTTCTTCTTCATTCGTGTTGGTGATTACTGGTATTGCATTGCGAACTTCTTGTTTGTGAATTTGTTGAGCTAAAAGCTTATTAGCTTTTTCTCTGTGTTCATAGTAATGAAGTGCATGTTTTTAAGTTAAAAGGTGAAACAAAACTCCCAAATTACTGCAAAGGATCTGCAGGAAGATTTAATTGACAATTTAGTTATAACAATGCTTGCATCAACAGAGTCTCCAAGCAAGAGTCAGAGGAGGAAGTGTTTTCTGTGACCTCATCAGAAAAGGCACTGTTTGACATATGCAAAGGATCACCTGGACAAGTTAGAGTCATTCAGGAGGCAACTGTTATAGACTGATGAAGAAAGAACATCTTGCCAACTATTAAACATGCGTGTGGATCCATTATGTTTTTTTGTGGTTGTTTGGAAGCCAGTGGCTCAGGGAGCATTGCACACATAATGAAGAATGGATTCAACTCAATATCAGAAAATTGTGGCTGCAAGTATCATGCAGTCCATCAAGAGGCTCAGGCCGAGAAAAGGAGAATGATCATCAATTTACCATGAACTATCACAAGAAATAAAAGCTGAAACTTTTGGAATGGTCCCCACAGTCCCTGGACCTGAAACCATTATTGAATATCTTTGCATAGATGTAAAGAGTATTGTGCATGCAAGAGAGCCTACAAATATTTCTGAACTTGAGGTAATCTGCAAGGAACGTTCCCATTTCTAGAAAAGAAATACTCACAACTGGATGGTCACTAGGTACTAAAAGACGAGGGTGCCCAAACATTTGCTCAAGTGACTACTACCACTACTGTTTTTTTCTATGTTTAAGTACATTAAATAAAATGTAACATTGTCTTAAAAACTGAGAAAATATGTGTGTTTAAATCTTATGTGTTGCAATGATTGAACTGAATACTTTTCATTTCAAAAATCAACAAAAGATGTAGTTGTCTTAGGAGTGCCCAAACATTTGCATAATGCTGTATATCAGAGAATAATTAATAATTGTCTAGTCCTCACCAAGTCACAAGATTATAGAAATCTGACCTCAAGTAACACAAAATGACAGACTTACTGTTTCATTCTTTATTCAACAAAAATATAAGTGAACATACAGAAACTAAATAGATAAACTTATGGAATAACTAGGAAAACAATGTAAAAGGCAAGAGAAGAACGCAGCCAAACATAAAGGTGTAAAGACTTTAAAGAGTGATTGAACATTGTACAGGTGCAAAGTGCCCATATAAATATGGGAGCTAATACACTTCAAGAGCCTCAGATGATTTCCAAGTAATTTATGCTTTTCAGCAACTGTAATGGGGAGATGTGGCCTGAGATTAACAGTATGTGGAAGGTGTGAGCAAATGCATGATGCTGGGAATACTTAAGGGTAAAGCATAACAATCAAGTGTTGACTGTAGACCAATTACACATCTAAAGAGCATAAAATAGATTTCAAATATAATAACTTTGCAAATATGCTCAACCTGTGAGTAAAGTAAAAGTAAACTCAGAATCACTATTTTTAATTTAGTAGACGAAAAGTATATGTGATTATGTTTATGAAGGCAGTCTTCTTCAGTTAATTTTTAAGCAAATCTGGAATTAACAAATCCATTATAATTCACTCACTATTGCAGGGATAGTTAATTTCAGTCTTGATAGCCATATGTTTACCTTCCTTTCATTGCAGAGATTTATAGTCAGTTCTTTGTGGTGTGTATGTTTTGCTGTAAACTGAATCCATGTAACTTGACATTCCTTTTAAGAGCATTTATTTATTTCAATGGCACTTTAAAGAATTCGATAAGCCTTTTGAGATATATGTATCATTAAGCATACATCCACTGGCAGAGAGTCTAATTTATTCCTGTTGACACCCGTGACTGCTTTTAAAAATTTGCTAAGAATAATAAAGTGAAAAGTCATTTGGAAGCTGATCATATTTGTGTTAGTAAATTAAGAATAATATGCATATTTTCTTACACTGGAGGTTTGTTCTCAGTCCAGTGACTAAGTCCTAATTAAGAGAAACAAGAGGTGTAGTAATACTCAAGCTGGAAATTAAGTTAATTAGATAGATAGATAGATAGATAGATAGATAGATAGATAGATAGATAGATAGATAGATAGATAGATAGATAGATAGATAGATAGATAGATAGATAGATAGATAGATAGATAGATAGATAGATAGATAGATGTAATTTAATGTTAATTAACTTTGCATTTCACATTGCAGATATAACATAGGAGGATCAACATCAGGAATTGCAGTGTTTGCCTCGTATTTCTTTGATGAAAACCAAAGAATTATTCTGGACAAAATTTACAACCAACCAAAAAACACAACCACAGAGCTATGGACTCTGGGTAAATTAAGAGGTTTGTTTTTTGAACTTCCTTTAACATCCAACTAATAATATGTTTTAACTTTTTTGTTATGATTCTATCCAATTCCAAGCAGAATTTGTGCATATGAAACTGCTAGCATTAATGCTATGTGGTAATATATATTTATAACTTAAGAGTCTTATTGAATGAGACTGTACTACCAGGGACCTCCACTGCTTGTACAGCTGCATCTGGCATCCCCAAATGCATCCTTTTACCCAGTGCTCTAATAAAGATCCAGGCAAACACCTGAATATTTTAATAAGCACCACATACATAGGCTAGAACACTGTTGCCACCTGTCAGACTGAGGCAACTCCTTCCCTGTGTCAATACTGTACATTCCTCAGCATTGTTCCATTTTAACTTACCCTGAATCTACCTAATCTTGGGGTTATTCCTTCTGCTCCCTGGTAGTACAGTAAAGGGGTCAGTAAACTTTGTTACATAATGGCTCAACTGCCATCTAGGGAAAACATTATTTGACATATTTGACATAATTTTAGGGCATGGCATTCCTAGGTAATGCCAGCTCAGGCCTACTTCCATGAAAACAAGTGTCTAAACCAGTGTGCTCCCCGTCAGGACTGTGATGGTCCGAATTGGCTCCATGGTCTCTGGCAGCTGGCACCCAGAATCATCGATAGTCATAGACTGAGGATGAGTCAGGCAAATGATGACACACACGCACACAGCAAGAGGTAGGTGCAAGTGCTTTGTGCTTTAATTTTCATTAAACAAATGAATCCATAAATTCAGTGAAAGTCTGTGAGTTAAACCCAATAAAAAATCCAATGATAAAATGGAATAAAACCATACAGTCATGGGGTAATTTTTCTTTCTTCAACCTGAGCTTAGTGAGTTTTTCACTCCATGTCTCCTCAACTGGTCACTCAGCTGGTGGAGACGCCAGCAGCTGCAGCTCTCACTTCTGGCTCTCACCCGTACTGTAATTCAGTGCCAGGCCATCTGCATGACTTGAAAATGTAGAATTCAGTCAGAGCAGGAAGCGGAGAGGGTGAAAAGGGAAACGTGAGTGAGAGGGCAGTATTGCGTAGGAGTCAGTGTGAGGGAGCAAAAGAAGATTAAGAAGGGACATGACTAAGTTTTTAAAATTATTAGAGGAATTAGTACAGTGGATTGAGATTGTTACCTTAAAATGACTTCAGCAAGAACACCAGGACACATTTGTAAACTTGTTAAGGGTTAATTTTGCACAAATGTTAGGAAGTTTTTATTTACAAAGTGAACCATAGACACATGGAATAAGCTGACCAAGTAATGAGGTAGACAGTAAGACTTTGGGACTTTCAAAACTAGACTTGATGTTACCAGATAGGACTGGCGAGCTATGTTGGGCTGAATGGCCTGTTCTCATCTTGAGTGTTCTAATGTTCTAAAGACAAAAGAAAGAGAATTTATCAAAGCCTCAGAGCATTGCATAATATATGCTTAAAAATAATCATTGAAAAGCATATACTCAGTAAAACATGAAACACAGGCGAATGCAAAAATCTCCAAAAGGAGCACTGCAATATCTGGTAGATCTAAAGTGTATGATGTTTCAATAAAAAACAGAGATACTTTTAATCTGTGCCATTTTTCTAATTCACACAGGTGAAAGATATGGTGTCAAGAAGGATGTGGTCATTTTGACAAGCAGTATGACAACAGGGGCTGCTGAAGAATTTGTCCATATTCTGAAGAAAGTGGGAAGGGCTCTGATAGTGGGTGAAACAACCAGTGGTGGTTGTCTCTCTTCACAAACATTCAATGTGGCCGGTACACAGTTCTATATAACTATTCCTACTAGCAGATCTGAAGGTTCTCCCGATGGGCCATCTTGGGAGGGTGTTGGAGTTACCCCTCATATTGAAGAGGCTGCCAGTCATGCACTGGAGAAAGCAAAAGAAATCCTCCAAAGTCATCTGCATGGTAGAACATGAATTATTTTAGATTAAGGCTTAAAATCAAGATAGAAAAAGATTATGTAATGTTTTTCCATTATTTGTCATAGACTATGATAGCATAGCTGTCTTAGAAGCATGTTAACTAAAAAAGAAATGCTATTTCATAATACCCACATACGTGACAGTCCATTGTAGGATAAAGTAGCTCTTATACTGAACAGAAGACATTAAGTTGGTTTCATATTAATTACTACATTTTTTTATCCATTTATCTTAGCTATCTTTATGTTATACAAAGTTATTGTGACATGTTGACCAAAAGAACATTTTGATAAACAAAATGTTTTAAAAAGGATATTCCTATACACTGTTGCATATTACTATTTATTCCACTTACATATGTAATATTGAATAAAATAATTAAAGTTATGGATTAACAAAGTGAAACAAAAATCGAAGGTCAAAAGAGAGAAATGTGTCTCTCAAAAAAATGAATTGTTCATTTTGAATTCCAGTAACTGTTTTCCTGTTTAAGGAGGAATATATTCTTATGCTTAAGAAAATAAATTGTGTCTGTTTGGAAAGTAGTCTATCCTGTAAATTCTTCCTATTGCTGGGGTAATAAGGGGTTTACTATGATAAAGTTTTTATTTGTTTCTTTGTGTGATTGTTTTTTAAAGAAGTCACAATGTACTTGTCTTTGAATATTTTAAAGTAATTTGTGGATTTAAGCCAGTATGTTTAATTAATTAATTTTCTCCATATAATAGCACCTGTCAAGCAGTGAGATATATTAGGCAGCAAGTAAACAGTCAGGTCTTGAAGGTCATGTGTTGGTAAAAGGCAAAATGGGCAAGCATAAGGATCTGAGTGACTCTGACAAGGGCCAAATTGTGATGGCTAGATGACTGAATCAGAGCATCTGGCAGGTCTTGTGGGGTCTTCCCAGTTTGCAATGGTTAGTACCTACTGAAAGTGATCCAAGGATGGACAACCGGCGAATCAGCGGCAGGGTCATGGGTTGTGCCCAAGGCTCATTGATAAGTGTGGGGATCAAAAAGTAGTCCATCTGGTCCAATTACACAGAAGAGCTACTGTAGCACAAATTTCTGAAAAACGTAATGCTGGCCATGAGGGAAAGGTGTCAGAACACACAGTGCATCACAGCTTGCTGCTTATGAGGCTACGTAGCAGCAGACCAGTCAGAGAACCCATGCTGATCCCTGTCTTCCACCAAAAGTACCTACAATGTGCAATGTGGGCATCAGAACTGGTCTGATGAATCACTTTTTCTTTTAGATCATGTGGACAGCCAGGTGTGAGTGTATAATTTACCTAGAGAAGAGATGACAGCAGGATGTACTATGGGAAGAAGGCAAGTCAGCAGAAGCAATGTGATGCTCTGGGCAATGTTATGCTGGGAAACCTTGGGTCCTGGCATTCATGTGAATGTTACTTTGATATGTATCCCCTACCTAAAGATTATGGCAACTCACATAAATCTCTTCATGGCAACAGTATTTCAAAATGGCAGCTGCTTCTATTAACAGGATAATTCACCCTGCAAAGGATTTGGTTTGAGGAACATGACAAAGAGTTCAAGGTGCTGACCTGCCCTCAACATTTCCAAGATTTCAATCTGATTGAGGATCTATGGGATGTGCTGGAAAGACAAATCCAATCCATGAAGCCTTGTTCATAATGGCACTCAGTTTTGTCTTCATTTTCTCCCCCACTACCATCTCCCATAACTGAGCCTGCCATTTTAATTAGCTTGTTGATTCATTGTGTTGTTAAAGAGCCAACACACAACAGCACAGAAAATCACACTGACCATCACAGAGTTGTAGAACATGTAAAGGATGTTACTACGCACATTTAAGGAACACAGTCTCCTCTGTGCTCAGTCTTTTTTTATAAAGTTCCTGTTTGTTCCAAGGCTATTCTTGTCATTGATGTGCATCTGCAAGTACTTTTAGCAGTACACCACCTCAACATCCACTCCCTAAATAGTGACCAGGTATAGAGCTTTTTTGGTGTGGCGAAAGTCAATAACTAGTTTCTGGTATTTGCTGTTGTTTAGTTCCAGGCCATTCTTTCTGCAGCAAGAAAGAAAGTTCTCCACCTGACTCCTATAGCCAGTCTCATTCCCCTTAACGATACACCCCATAAGCAGGTGACATGACCTGATGTTATTTTTATAGTCTGAGATGTACAGAGTTAAGAGAAAAGGAGACAGGACACCTGTATTAATGACAATAGACTGCTGTTTCAGTATAAACAACCACGAATTCCCTAAGCTCCCTGTTAATTTAAAGCACATGTAATGAACCTTTTTTTCATAATGACACAATCATTAATTAGATACTTCCATGCACAAATATCTAGAATTAATGTGTTTTTACAATTTAACAATTCCTTCAAACACTTTTTTGATGTACATTGAAATAAGCATTATTTATTTAAGAAAACATCACTTATGAATTGCACACAAGTGCATTGCGGCAAGTGAAAGAAAACTTTTTTATAACAAGGGGGCTTTGCCCTCTGCTCGCTTTGCTTGCCCACCCCCTAACGGGGCGCACTATGTGCATGCCACTTCGCGTCTCTGCCGCTCGTGTTGTGAAGAGGGGGGCGGAATGCACGCTAAGGAGATGCGGTCTCTCCTCCGAAACCCCCTCTTAAACGGTGATACAATGATAAACAAATACATTTTTTTTTACCTCCTCTTTGCTCGATCAGTGGCTGGCTTGCTGCTGCTGCTGCTGTGCCACATGATCTGCATGTTGCGAAGCGCTTCGAACATTTAAAAGCCTGTACAGCAGCTGTCCTTTTGTCTCACTGAATGTTTCACAGGATGTTAAAGTGTCTCCGAGAAAATCTCGTCTCATCTCCTTTCAAGCCTTCCAAGATTTTTTTTATAATAGAGAGAGTAATTTTTCTTAGTTTAAAGACCTAATTTGTCTTTTGTTTCAAAGATTGTGTTTGTGTTGTGAAAACTGGCTGCTCTGAATGATTCTGGTCAAAATTATGATGAGATGTCTTTAGTCTATGTAAGATATGCGTATCCTAAGTCAGTGGTTCTCAAACTGTGGGGCGAGCTCCCCTAGGGTGGCGCGAAGATGTGAAAAAAAGAAAACAAGAATCGAAAATATGAAAAATACATCTATTGAAACCAAAACAAATTAACTTAAACTACTGTACATTCTGATACTAGAAAAATAAATATAGAGTTAGATAAATGTTGATAAAAGTTAAGTAGGTATAATAAAATATGCATCTATGATGCATCATTAATTAAAAAAGAACAAATTTGTATTAGTGGGCTCCTTTCAAAAAAACCTTAGGGGGGTGCGATTAAAACTGTTATGAAAACTTGTGTCCCAAATACTAAAAGGTTGAGAAATGCTGTCCTAAGAGATGGCGTTCTCTAGAGGTAATTGTATGTTCCACAGTAACAGAGTAAGATTTCAGTGCTCAACCAACAATGGGCAGTAACTAGTCTTCTGAATACCACTAGGTATTTGGCACACTGTTCATAACCTAATATTGGACTAAGAATGAGTGAAAATGGACATGTGGAAAATCAGATTTTGGAAAAAAAAATTAATTTTAACATATTCTATTGCAGGGCGGCAAGGTTGGCGCAGTGATAGCGCTGCTGCCTCGCAGTAAGGAGACCTGGGTTCGCTTCCTGGGTCCTCCCTGCGTGGAGTTTGCATGTTCTCCCCGTGTCTGCGTGGGTTTCCTCCGGGTGCTCCGGTTTCCTCCCACAGTCCAAAGACATGCAGGTTAGGTGCATTGGCGATTCTAAATTGTCCCTAGTGTGTGCTTGGTGTTGTGTGTGTGCCCTGTGGTGGGTTAGCACCCTGCCCAGGTATTTGTTCCCTGCCTTGTGCCCTCTGGTGGCTGGGATTGGCTCCAGCAGACCCCTGTGACCCTGTGTTAAGATATAGCGGATTGGAAAATGACTGGGCGGCACGGTGGCGCAGTGGGTAGCACTGCTGCCTTGCAGTTGGGAGATCTGGGGGTCCTGGGTTCGCTTCCCGGGTCCTCCCTACGTGGAGTTTGCATGTTCTCCCCATGTCTGCGTGGGTTTCCTCCCACAGTCCAAAGACATGGCAGGTTAGGTGGATTGGTGATTCCTAATTGGCCCTAGTGTGTGTTTGTGTGTGTCCTGTGGTGGGTTGGCACCCTGCGCGGGATTGGTTCCCGCCTTGTGCGCTGGGATTGGCTCCAGCAGACCCCTGTGTTCGGATTCAGTGGGTTGGAAAATGGATGGATGGAAATGACTGACTATTGCATAATTCAAACAATTGAGCATGAGAGCAAATTATAGTTTTAATCTGATCATTTTCTTACTAGCTGTGTAAGCCCATTCTGTAAAAAGCCTAGAAACTATTGAAATCATCAGAAAAAAAAATTAAATGTAGAGGTGTCAGGTAACTGAAAGGAACTACTCTGGGCATCTCTCTCTCCTAGGAGGATTTGTTTGCCAACTTGCTTGCATCGCTTGTGCATTAGTGAAGGAATGAAAAGTAAAAGTAATACCATTTTGCCGATATTAGCGGCTAAGCAACTTTGTCTTTCATCTAAGGTTTAATTTTGCTGATGTACTGGCCTCGCTTGTGTTATTAACGGCTAAAGCGAGTTTCCTTACCCATACTCCACCTTTCATTTCTGGGCCGGACAGACACACACACTTCCATGCGTAGTCGTTTATATATAAGATATCCACATTTAATCTCTGAACACCTAACTAGGGACTAACTTATAGAAAATATTCCTTTTATATATTATGATTGACACCATATCATGACAGGCAACCTGGCTGAAGCTATACTGGGAATCTTACCCTGCAGGAACACCTACAGTATAAAAGGGAAGGGTAGACAGTTTATGCAGGGCATTGTCTCCCCAGAACACTAGATGGCAGCACCTCCCCCTCCAACCTCAGATTGCGGCATGGCTATGGTTTCCCACAAGGGTTGTGTGGGTACCGCTGGGGGGCACTGAGGGAATTGGTGAGCCCTGAAGTTCTGGGATAAGCTTCATCTGCTCCGTGACCCTGCCCTGGATAAGCAAGTTAGGAAAATAGATATTAATATATAAGAGAGTGGAGTAAAATGTAACAGACACTGCTTGGGCTAGTTTGTATTGTACAGTTCAGGAAGTTTTCTGAAGATACTTCTGTGAGGATCATATATCTATATATTTAAAAGCCAAATACCACTGACTCACTCATCACGAAATCTCCCAAACCATGAGGACTTGGGACTTGAAATTTGGAATGTAGGTTACTCTTGACCCATAGGTGTTCACTAAGAAACTGTTTTAAAAATTTCGTGGTCCAAGCGCATTCTGTCTGTATTTCTGTCTGCTTTTCACGCACGAATTACTTAATGGATTTAGATCTGGTTGTTTTGTATAATTTGCTTGAACTTTCCGGTTGATTTTACGACTTCTCCCATCGCGCTAAGTACCATAGTTGCGGCACTGATGTATTTATGCAAATCCAAGAGAGTGGCTGTGGGCCGAGAGCAGGGGGACAGGGCCTTCCTCATTCACTCGCCAGCCTATGTTCGAGTGGTGTACGTCTCGCCACGTGTTGGAGCGCACCTTGCCTCCGCTTAGCTAGCAATACCTGTTTGTTCAACAGACATTATCATCTACAGATTGTTCAGGAGTAACGTCTGACGTTTTTGAGAGAAAGATCAGAGCTCCATGTGTTTTAGAGGGTAGCTGATTGCTGATTCCCAGAGATATCACAGCCATGTGCTTTTCTCCCCATGCAGAGAACGCTCTCCCATCAGAACTGAACACGATCAGATATAGTGCCAATGTCTATTGATTTTTAAAGTTTATCCTGTTTCATTACTATGTGGGCACAGCCACGGGGTACAGATAGTAAAATACTACAGTCTGTTTTAAAGGAAATAACAGAACCATTCAATAACTTAAGAAAGTAAAACTGCTATCTCTTAAATGATTTATGCAAATGTAATTACAAAAAACCATAGAACACTTAAATAAACATATTATATGCTATTCCATTTGAGTGTCAATAACCAGCAGGGGGCTCTGCGCTGCCGCTAAGACTTGCACTGTCTGGGGAATTTCTACACAGACTCTCAGTTATGTCCCTGTTGTGAGATGTTTGACTCTTCCTGTTTGCTTTCAGGTTTATTTTTAGAACAGCAGGAATCCTAACCCTAATTTTCCTGCCAAAGCGCCTCGAGAAATATCTAGAACTAAACACTAGAATAACAACACATTCTACAGAAAGGCTGCAGTATATGGTGTGACTGCTTTCTCAGAAAAGGTTAATATTTACTTTTCAGACCAAGTTTTCATCCTCTAATAGCAAGTTCATTTATTCATGAATTTTCTAAAGTCCAACATTGTTGGGACCTATCGAAGCATTCTCAGTCTCAGCACAGGAACTAATCTTTGCAGAGCGACTTGCACACACACACACACACACACACACACACACACACACACACACACACACACACATACACGCCTATTACCAATTGTAAGAAACACCCTGTGGTAAATCAGGGGTCCTGTGCTCCAGAGCTGAATAAACATTGACATTTCCTACTTTGGAATATAGAAGAAATTAGTTATGTACAATGCTGTCAGCTAGGATATGTATATCTTATATAGATGACAGACAATCTGCAAGCAAAATCCATGGCACCTTGTACTTCTGATCAGTATCACACAGAACGTTTGCAAATTTTGATATTGTATTTGTAACACTAAAATGGCTATTTCGTGATATAGATTGATGTCAAGTAGATTGATTGGCACTGCAGTTCTAGTTAGTGCAAAGAAAATAGTAGAAGTAGAAGCATTGACGTTCCCTGTAACGTCAGTATCAGGGTATCAGCAGTCTTCATCACATTCTGCTACTTAGCATTACACCATTTCTCCTTCAGCATCACTGAGGTTTAAACAAGCGCTAAGGGCTGCATGGAGCTCCTATTCACTGTAGATTTTTTCTCTAGAAGTCTCTGCTGTTGTGTTTGATTTCTCTTGAGGCTTGTCGAAGGTCCTACTTACCCACCCCATCAGAGACAGTGCTGCCACTCAAGTATCTTGCCTTGCCCAAGCCATGAAGAGCTCATAGGCAGCTGCATTTCTGCCCTGTTGGTGAAAAGGCATCAGCCAGCTCCCACAATATTAATATGCAAAACCAGAAATGGACTTTGAGTGATCTACAACACTGTAACATATTTAAATTTTTTTTTAGGAATCGACCCACATTGTTGATATGCAGGTTTTTGTGGGGGTCCAAAGTGTTAATTAGCGGGTTACAGACGCCAAGGGCACCTCCACTCCCCAAGCAAAGCCTGTATTTTGCTCCTTGCTATTAACCAAACTGCCCAACCAAACAGAGAAAATGCACAATGAATCTGAATGGAATATATAAACTCCACAGAGACAGTTAGTAGATTGTGAATAGGACCTGAAACTGAGACAGGAAGACAAAATCCAGAGTCACTTCCTTGGATAGTACATGAAATGAATTTAACATAGAGCTGTTGAATGAAATAAGTAACATTACCAAATATCTGACTCTACATGATTTCAATGTAATCTGGAAGAAGACCAATGGCTCACCCTGCACTCTGACCTACAAAGGTCATCCAAAAAGACAATTTCCCTTCGGGGATTAATTAATGCAGTGTGTACCAAAATGTACTTAAAGATATCTTGAAATAAATGTTAAGATACATGGTGTATGTACCAGGAAGGAAGGACAGGCATCCTGGCCGGGATAAAGGAAGGATTCATGCTCAGCCAGGAAGTCACAATGGAAGGAGGGGGTGAACAAGCCCACACAACAGGTGGTAGTGTTCTTAACGGCTGGACCACTTTAGGACACCTGCAGGGTGGCATGGGAATTGGAATCTAGAGATACAGCATTGTCTGGGCTTTTGGGTACCACCAGATGGCACTGCTGGGGAAGGACTGCCCGGTTCATGTATGAGTCAGAAGTGTTTCTGAGTTACTGAGCCCGGAAGCCAGAAGCAGTTTGCTTTAAAGGAGAGCTTGCAGCCTCACTTAGACTGAGACAGAGTTACGAGGCAGAAAGCGACATTCGACTGGAGGCAAAAAAGACAGAAAGCTTTATTGTTTATATGATTTTTAGGCTGTGTTTCACTGTTTGTGTGCTTGTTGGATTAAACAAATCCATTGTTTGTTGGGTATTATTGAGTTTGGAGTTTGATGCTCAGTGGTGCCCCCTATTAAGTTACAATGCTAACATGTCTGTTTCAAGATATTCAAGATGCATTTCAAGAAATTTTAAAATGATATTCTCTTCACTTTGAAACATCAGAAATCCATTTTAATTCAATTTTCAGACATCTTTAAATAACTCTACCTGGAGTATCTGTGTTGATATTTTGCAAATCTTCCACTTTTTTCCTCTATGTCCAAAAATGGGAGTGTCAGATCAATTGACAACTGTACAATCACCCATATTCTAAAACAAATACTGGTTATTTAATGGCATTTTATGTTTTTTAACTAGGTTGTGTGGTCCCTTGTTGAACCTTCACTTGACCAAGTACCATTTCATTCTGGGAAGGGTTCTTTGCATATGAAATTAGTTCTTTGTGCTTTCAAAAACTTCCTAATATGAAGAAATGGTAACTGAAATCTTGAATGTATGGTAGACTAACTAGCAGGACACTGAAGATTAAGAAATCCTGAAGTTAGCCTGTGGTATTGTATGCAGCAAGAGTCCTTTTAAAATTATGAGCCATTGGTATTTCACAAATCTATTCCTATCTATTCATGGTTATTTACTGTATGGAACCTGTTACAGATCTAAATAAATAAAGGTTGTTTCTGGAACCTTCACGTCGATGGGTTTTTTAGGAACCCTCAGCAGAACCACCCTGGCACTTTTATTTTTATGAGAGCAGGTATAGAGTTTATGTGTGAACTTGCCAAGTATTTATGGTGTATTTTATCCAGTCACTTCCTGTCTTATGCCCACACCTACCAGTATAAACTCTTGTTCACAATGATGTGATCCATGTTGGTTAATTAAATGCAATTTTTCTTCTAACTTCATGGACATGCAAATACCCTCTTTAATCCATCTGTTCATCCATCCATTTTCTGAAACTGCATAATACAATGTGTAGTCACAGGAAGCATCCTTTTATAAACTTTAAAAATTCATTTATAATAATAGTGACATGAGCAAATTACATTTTAGACATATTATAAGGGACTGACAGCACAGTCTGGATTATCATCAGGCAAAGTCAAGCACTATTTGGCTTTATACCATATATATTTTATGATCTGACAGTGCACAATAGAGATTCCATGACCACTTATCCCCCCCTTTCAAATGCCGGCTTGAAATGGACTGGTGTGTCATCCATGGTACTTTCTGCCTTGAATCCATGGTTTGCTATTAACTGATTAATATTTTTGTCAGTGTATATTGTGACCACTAACCCCTGCCAAAACTGCACAGATACAAATAAAAGGTTTATTATAATAAAGTGCCTTAACAAAGAGCTTCTTCATAATAATAAACAGAAGTACAACTTTCTTCTTCTCCCTTTTCTTTATCTCCTCCTCCTCCATGCAAGCTTTGTCCTCTTCCACCAGACTCCAACTCACCTGGATGAGTCAGAGTGACTCCTTTTACACAACACCAGGGAGCACTTCCAGTGACAAGGCATGGCCTGTAAGAAGCACGTTTCCGGAACACATAAAAGCCCCACAAAGTAGGGATCACAGATTCCTGCAGCACCCTTAGAACCCAACAAGGCTGCCCCATGAAGCTACAGTTCCCAGCATGCATTGTGGGTGTCCATACTAGTAGCACTGCCTGGGGTTGCTTCCACCTAGCCAGTTGGGGAAGCTTGTAGTCCTGATAGGTTGTCTCTCCCTTTCCTTCCATCACATTGGCCCCCTGGCTGGGTACTCTGTCCAGCCCTGCCAGGATGCCATCTTCTGCCAACCTCCTCACTAAGGCAGGGAATGTCCTGCCACTCTTTTTGTTCACTTGCCACCTGGGCCTTTCAGTCAGGTATGGGAATGGAGTCCATGCTGGCAATGACTATCTCTGCATGCCATCCATTACAACATGCATTTTAATTTTATAAACAAGTGATTACAGTATTTCATATTTTCACAAATAACTTACTGTAGCATTCTTACTTCAACTTTCCATTCAATGAACAATAAACATTTTATATAATTAGGCATACCAGCAGCCATACCACCTGCATTTCAGAACAGCTCATCCATCTGAAGCTAAGCATGTCCAGACCCAGACCATAGTTGGATGTTGAGACCATCTAGGAACAGCTTGGGTTACTGCTAGAAGAAGTGTAGGTGAGGCCAGCAGGGGGTGCTTACCCTGTGGTCTGTGTGTAGATCCCACTGCCACAGTACAGGGACACTTTCCTGTAAATATGGTGTGGCTCTTTGGATGAGACATAAAATTGTGGTCCTGACTCTCTGTGGTAATAAAAGATCCCTGGGCACCCTTCAAAAAGAGTAGAGTATACCCATCATGGCCTCATCCATTCTGGCCCCTTAATCATTCCCTGTCTCTGATTGGATACTACCTCTCACCTCATCACCACCTAATTGCTAATGTGTGGTGAGTGCATTGGCGCAAGATGGCTACTATCACATATCCAAGAGGGTGCTAAACATTGCTGATGGTTTAAATGGCCCCCCACTCTTGATGTAAATTAGTATGAGTAGTGAGAAAAGCATTATATAAATATAATTATTATAAATTTTATTATTAATTATAGTTATTTTTAACAGTGAGAACTTTCACACACTGATCAGCCATGTGAGTGACAGCTTTTACAGTATAATTAAAGGATTTTTTTATGTGTAAGACTAGGGGGCTTTGTCCTCTGCTCGCGTTGCTTGCCAACCCCTGGGCCGGCGCTACACACTAGCCTCTTTACAGTCCTGCCACTCACGTATGGGAATGCAGATGTACAATTTAAACAGATTGTTATTTTCATGGGAATTGTTACATATGTATAATAGAACTAACTATTTTACATTACAGCTAGTAATTGACCATATTAAAAAAGAGTAAAATGTAATAATTTGAAAGAAAATTATGTTTCATGTTGCGTTATTCGTTACGTAATACGATTTTGTTCTGTTTGGCTTTGAAATTAACATGCAAAAACTTTTTAAACTTTCACTTTTACTGTAAAACTTCAGTAAAAACATCTTTTTCAATTAAGTTTTCATCAATATCTCATTGAATTTTGAGTCTGTGTTTGGACTTTCATCTTGACAATACGACATATAACTGCCTGTGATAGAATTTCATTTCTTTCCCTCTATTAAATAAAATGACTTTTTTGAATGTTTGGCTCTGAGATTTCTAAATTGTCTTTGCAAAAGCTATCCATCCATCCATTGTCCAACCCGCTGAATCCGAACACAGGGTCACGGGGGTCTGCTGGAGCCAATCCCAGCCAACACAGGGCACAAGGCAGGGAACCAAGGGGACACCCACAAACACACCCACACACCAAGCACACACTAGGGCCAATGTAGAATCGCCACTCCACCTAACCTGCATGCTCTTTGGACTGTGGGAGGAAACCGGAGCGCCCGGAGGAAAACCCACGCAGACACGGGGAGAACATGCAAACCTCCACGCAGGGAGGACCTGGGAAGTGAACCGGGTCCCCAGATCTCCCAAACTGCGAGGCAGCAGCACTACCCACTGCGCCACCGTGCCGCCCTGCGAAAGCTAATCCAATGGGAAACTGTTAACATTTTAATACAAAATGGCATATCAAGATCTCCTTTCTTGTCTAATGTTATCCCCTGAAGATGTACTCCATTACCTTTCTTGGATACATCCTTCTTTCTACAGTAATTTGTGCAGAGGAAGAACAAACGGTGTTAACGGTTGCAGATATTCTTCAGGATATTGTAAGCTGATGTTTTCATCTTCCGCCCGATCACAACCAACTGTTTCAGCATAGTCTATTGATACGCATTTAACTAATTTGCCATGTAACTGATCAACATTTTTGGCATTAATTCGTTTGGCTTCCTTGTTTCTCGGTACTAGGATTGCCCGTGTACTCATTTTTACTGTTGATAACCCTTTGTGATGAAATTCTTCAATAAGATTTGGACATAATACGTCTTCTTTAATTGGGAACTTAAAGTGAAAACGTTAAAATTTTAATGAGCTGAGAGAGCAGGAATGGTGTCTGTCAAAAGCATTCACACGAATGAGAGATGAGAGTGCCGTGTGCGTGGTTGAATATGGTTGAGAGGAGGGCGTTACTTGAAAAAATTACATGGTCGAAGTCTCGACTTGCAGGATTTGAAAAAATCTCTTCAAAAAAGTCTCATCTCGTCTCAGGTTGGTTTGGACATGTGCAGAGGAGAGATGCTGAGTATATTGGGAAAAAGGATGCTTAGGATAGAGCTGCCAGGGAAGAGGAAAAAAGGAAGGCCTAAGAGAAGGTTTATGGATGTGGTGAGAGAGGCCATGCAGGTGATGGGTGTAACAGAACACGATGCAGAGGACCGAAAGATATGGAAGAAGATGATCCACTGTGGCGACTCCTAATGGGAGTAGTCGAAAGAAGAAGAAGGAGAGAGAAATCACACTATTGCTACATTTTTTAAAAAAATAAATTGCATATCCTATTATTTTTCTGTGTGCCAGTTGTTTTGAGTGCCTTGTGATTGGCAGCCTGTCCAATGAGGTTTCCTGCTGTATGTCCAGTGCTGCTGTCTTCAATGACCCTGAACCGGATTGAGCAGGTTTCAGAATTTTCTGTTATATTTCTTTGTTTTGAATGAGTTTAGAACTCAAGGTAAGTACTGCTTGATTCCCAGTCTGATGTGTTTTCAAAAAAGAAGTTAAATCATTCATTATCTGTGCCCCTTTGGATGTATAGGGTTATTATTGCCACATTCTTACTTGCATGTTTTAGCCCTCAAGACCCTGAATTGGTTTGATAATGGATGGATGAATGAATGAAAGGATAAAAAGCACAAAAACTGACAATGATTTTTCAGAAGCAGAAAGAACATTTAATAAGTGCAGGGGACAACATGCCAGTCCGGGTGAACCTAGAAAAAAAACAGTTAAGCTGGCACACAGCAAGAGGGATGGAGAGAGGAGAAGGTTTTGACATAAGTCATCTAAAGAGGACAAACCCAGACTAGTAACTGGACAGCACACGCTTAAAAAGAAATGTGCCAAAGTGGTTCTCTAGAGCAATGCCATGGGGGAACTAAATTCATAAAAGAACCATTTACTCATCTGGCCGACAACACCTTTACTCAGATAAAATCAATCAACCAATTTTGAGATAAAATTGGTTACATTTCTTTGATATTCTAATTGGAGTACAGGCAGGTGAAGTGACTTCTTCAGGGTCACATAGTGTCAGTGGTGGGATTTGAACATAACAACCTCAGGGTTTGAGGTCCAAAGCCTTAACCACCACACCTGTGCAAGAAGTATCCTGAAGAAACATTTTGTTTAGATTGGTCCTTACAGTAAATAACCACAATGAGATGTACCAATTTGTGAAATACCAGTAATGATTTTAAAAGGACTGTCACTACATACAACAACACTTACTTCAGGTTTTCTTTATCAGTCAGTATCTTGCTGCATAACCTACTAGACATTAAATATGTCTGCTTTGTCCATATATTAGGAAGTTTTTCAAAGCCCAAAAAACAATTTCATTTGCAAAGAACCCTAATAAAATGGTTATTTGTTGAGCAATGACTCTACAAGAAATAACACAAACAAGTAAAGGGTCATTAAAGAAGCATTATTTTTAAGAGTGTGCTACGCAAACTCTGTCATTGGAAAAGAGGCCATGACATGACTTTCTTGTGGAATTCCACTTTCAGTGAGATGCTAAGAAGATTAAAGCTGGAGGATAAGATGTGCTGCCTTAGGTCAGCAGGTGGCAGCAGAGAAACTCTACATAAGAAACCAAGGGCAGGAAGGTTGGAACATCTAAACAGAAGATTGCATTGGCTTGATATAAATTCAGCAGTCTGTAAAAGGCACCACAGCTTTCCAAAAGTGGGATTTAGTAGGTTATCATTAAGATAAAAGAGATTCTGGTGATGACACCTGAAGTGTCCCCATGATTGAGTTTGAATAGCCTCTGCATACCAGTAAATAAGCCTGAAATTGTGAGTTGAGTTGGAAAAGCCCCACCGGCAATGAGATAAGAACTGTCTTGTTGATCACTTATGTCCAAAGGGGCACTTACAGTGACATAGTCTTTATTTACTTCTTACTTTGTATCCCTTACTTCGTTTATCCCGCATGTGTGTATTTTTGCTTTTATAAAATCACCAATGTGTAGAAACTAGTATTTTTAGTATATCAAAGGGGCAGGGCAGAAATTGACTTATTCCAATACAGGGGATGAGCCAGAGCTTATTCTAGGTACACCTTGGACAAGGCAGAAACCAAGCCTGCTCATTCAATGGCCTACTCTCTCATGCACTCGCACTCATTCAGGACCATTTCACAGAGTACTGTACACCCATCAGTGTAAAAAATGCTTGTTTAGTAAGGGGGTAGGAAACTAGACCACCCAAAGAAAACTCACTATGCCCACAGTAATGTCATGTAAATTCCTTTCTGCCAATAACTGTTTTCAAAGCTAGATCCTTGAATATGCATTCATATTCATATACTTTTGGTTGTGAACTTAATTCATTTTATTGAATGATATTCTTTAATTACCCACATGGTTCAATGTATCACACAATTCTATATAATACTTTCAGTATTACAGAGTGTGTGTTCATTGTCATCAAAAAGAGGGCAATCTTAGTGACTTCTGCATAATTATTATTAGCGCAAGTTAATTGTTCACAGTTTCACAAAGTCTTCATTTCCAGACGTGCTTAATCCAACTCAGGGTGATGGGTGTCTAAATGAGCAGATCTGGACCAAGACAGGAAGAAGTCCTAGACAGGGTGTCAGTCATTTAACATAAAAGTATTATTATGTGCTCACATGTACTGTTCAACCATTCATATTCTAACCCACTTAATCAAGCTAAGGAGCTCAAGGGTCAAAGTCTATCCCAAGGGTAAGATGGAAAACAACCCTAGATGGAGCGTCAATATGAACTCCTTAAAGCCAGTCTAAGGTTTCTTAAACCTAACATGGCTTGACAATGCTTGTTACTAACAATGAAGATCTTCTCAATTTCTTATTCCAGAGTGTCTGTTAAAATTCAATAAAATAAGACATAAATTAGCTAATATATTGACAACAATAAAAGTTGTAAAGATTGTTAGAATTTCACCAGCCAGTTCTCCAGGCTCCTAGCAAATTAAGCTATTGGCAAAGTTTATGACAAAGGCATCAGAACTTTTGTTTGGATTAAATACTCCACTTCTCAACTACCTCTTTTCCTGCACCGATTATCAAGGTTGAAACTATTTATTTTGTGAGTCTTACCTGAAATTAAATTTCTGAGCAGACTTTTCGGTGTATAGAGTAGCTCAGGAGCATAGGTTAGCACTCTTGTCTTACATGATTGTCTTTTAACGTTTGCCTGTGCAGTCTGGTTAGAGTCTACATCCTCTCTCCTCTTTCATGTGGGTGTTTCCTCTGAGCAATCTGAGCCAGCACCTTAAATACAGGGGTATTACTCTACTGGGACACTCTGAATTTGCCCATTCTGAGAAAGTGTGTGATTTTACCCTGCTTTCCATGTTTGAGTCATGCCTTACACCAAAACGTTAGGCAGATATTGTCAGTTATACATTTTGGCTTTGTAAAAAACTCAAACAAAATATTTTATTTTAGTTTTTGCAAAAAGATCCAGTCTATGGTAGTAACGTGCTAATTCCAAAAGCATGCAAAGATGGAGAATTACTGCACATATATGCTGCCTCTTTTTCCTTCTCAGTATCTTAATCATAAGTGAAAGCCAACCATCAAGTTTTAGACTTCTGAGCTTTCTCTGAGCTTTTGCATAGGAAAATCGCAATGCCGGCTGAAGAAAGGACCCATGATCTCTGATATACTCACATACAAGTTCAACCGGACACACACGTGGAACACAGCACAAGTACAATTCAGGGCTAATATTAAGAGAGCCAGAGAGCGGGCTGAATCGCGGCATTAACAAGCACTTGGACTTGAACCCAGCATATGCGGGCTGAAAAAGAAGAACATCCAAATAATAATAATAAAAAAAACTTCATGATCAACTCATTCTGAACCCCACCTTATTACCCAATAATTTGTTATATATTGCTTTTGACTGCTGTATGTCTAATCATTTTCCTCTGATGATGACCTCTGATACGGGTTCAAAGCTTAGAAATAACAAACTATTTTAATATAAGTGACTCATTGTGTTTCCTTCGTGGATTTCTAGCTGTTTCGCATAAATTATGGAACTAATATATAAAAAATACCACAGTTAACATTAAATCTCACTTTCATACTTGGCATGAAAAATTTATCTTGCAGTTATATCAGAACAGAAAAGTCAACCTTAAATAATATTCAATAGAATAAGAGGAAAACAAACGCTGGCCTTAAATCAAAGCGTGGAATTGACTAGCCTTAGCTTCTCTTCTTAACATTTTGAACACGTGGACTTAATAATTGAAAGGGTTTTTAATGTTCAAATCATTCCTCATTAAACTGAATGTGGGGGATTGTTTTTTGAAATGCTGCAGATCTTGCTGACTTCAAACAGCTAAATGTGAAAAAAACTTCCATGCCCAATTTACACTGTGATTGTTTTATTTAGAGTCGCGGCTTTGTGCCTTGGCCTACAGTGCTGCAGAATGAAGGATCTGGCATTTTTGCTGAAAAATAAAGAAAGCTTGAATTTGATTTTAACTCTTCTTCAGACCCTGAAAAATATCAGCAGCATATACTGACTGCACTGTCATTTTATTTTTACACATTTTCGTGTTTTACACTATACAACACAAATGCTGTTCTCCTTACAATTGACTTGTTTCCCGTTTGATTTGATTGGGTGGGCCTGAAAAATTGATGGATGCACTCGTAAAACGTGTGGTTCTTTAATGACATTTTACTGGGCCGTGCGATTCTTCAAGAACCGTCGCTTGACAAATAACCAGTTAAATCTAGGAAGGTTGTTTGCATAAGAAATTGACACTTTGGTCTTTGAAAAAGGTTCCTGATAAGTGGACAAAACGGAAATCTTTAATGTCTAGTAGGCGGAATACAAAAAGATCAAGAAAACCATGAATCGTGAACTTCGCCTGTGTTATTGTACGCGGTGAGAGTAGGCCCTACTTTAAAATTAAAAACAGAGGGAAAAAGGGAATTTCACAAATCTGTATATCATTTATCATTATGTTACCTGCTGTGGTTCTAAATCAATAAAGGCTTCTTTCCGCAGGAGCCTCAATGTCGCTAGTTCTTTTTGATCCTATGGTTCCATCATGCCAGCATTCTGACGAGTGCACCTTTATTTTTTAAAATGTGGATGCCTATGCGAGTGAAATAGTCGAAAATACCGTTAAAATGTAAATAAACGACAAGTAGCGATGCTTTGTCCCTTATCAATAGAAAAAAAAAAACATTTCTTGCAAATACTGTAATTCAGAAGAGTTTTATTGTGCATTCAGCCTTAATGCACAGTTCTTTTGGACCAGGGAATAAAACAGACATTTATAAGGCAACATGCACGAGTATTCAACTTTTGACGATCAAATTGGTGTATAAAGTAAAGCATACGAATATTCATCATTATTTTGTCTATATACCATTATTATATTATTGAAACAAATGTACTACATAAAAGAAATATAAATGAAGTTTAAAACAGTAGTCAACACGGAACGTTCTTTTTCCTTATCCAGCATAGATCTGTTCAGTTTACTGTTATATTGTGTGTAAAGATACATAAACGTTAACATGACTTATATTATTATTATTATTATTTAGCAATAAAGCTGTCACCTGAAAAATGTGTGTAAAGTTCATACGAACACCTGATTCCTCAAAAAAGAATTAGTTACTTAATTGTCACCCAAAATATTAAAAAGTGTCCACAATTATACGTGGAGTGTTTAACAAGACGCTAAAGCAAATGATAAGACTTGCTAGAAATCGAAGCAGCGAGCCGGTTTGAGCCTCGGTAAAGCCCCCACAGTCTCCACGTAATTCAAGCCATCACATTTTGGAGATACAGCACTCCATTTTCAAGGTACAATTTTTAAAATTATATAATGGTTAATATTATTGGTCATGAATTGATTAAACTTTCTCACTCAAATAATCGATCTGCTTTTTCCAGAGCCGGCCCTTCGGTTCCCAGTGTCCAACCAGCCGATGGAGAAACAATACAAGAATGGAGTCCGGACTAGACGGCCGACTATTACAGCACAGCGCTCACGTACACTTTCAATCATTACAGTTAGTTAAAATTAGACTCGCAATCAAACTGACACAATCGTTCAGTCAATCTGATGTCTGGTCGTTGCCGTCTTTCATTTCCCACCACACACATTTAAAAAAAGCCTTAAATGTTTTAAATTAGAAGATTATCGATAAATACAACATAAAAGCGACTTATATTGTTTTGCCAATTCGAATTGACACCTGCAACTCGGAACACAATATTTCCTTTACCTTAAATAGCACAAATACGATTGAAAACTTTTATTTTAAAAATCTGTAATACATTTATTCTAAAAAGTTCCGATGGACGTGGGGTGCGACTCATTACATAAACGAGCAAACCTGAAGACGTGTATACCGTGACCTCGTGGAATGTACCTTCTTCTGTAGTTCTGTAATATTCTTTTGTACTGTCAAAACCTTGTTTAAAAAACACCACTATTCAATATTTAGTGTCGCTTAATGTTGCCCGCGAGTGTCTAGTTAAATCACACATTACATATTTTCAACTGTGTTCCAGTGGGCTAGTGTGGCCACTCAAGGCATTGACTAATGGCCATACTAATGGCCATATTTCTACCCAGATACAACATTAACTGGCCGCGATCATATGTGTGCTTTTTAAACAATCATTTAACAAAGCCGTATTAATACCAGGTATTTGCTTGAGGGCCCCCTCTCATTAAATAAGAGTATCATTCCTCAATTACTTGCGAAGTCAAGTGGGTTTAAATTTAATTGCTGCTATGCTGTACATTGCTTTGACCAGTACCGTTTTGTTTATACAATGGAAATAAAGATTAAGTATATAATTATAACGCCACCACTGCGTGGTATCAAACCGCAGTTCATACTCTTTTCATGCATAGCCTCTGGCTGGTGGAACCTACTGCCCACCCCATTCGACTCCCCCCAATGTGTTTAATCCTTGTCTGAAGAGACTTTTGAGTAATAGTTGCATTTTATTCTGAGATCTTCGCTTTTGGTGATCAAGTTGTTCCATTGCTCTGTGACACTTTTCCCCAAACAGTCCCCCAGAGTGATGTTTACTCGATTATGTTGACCACTTTTGTAAGTCGCTTTGGGATAAAAGCGTCTGCTAAGCAAATATATGAAAATATAAATGTAAAGTATATTAAAAACTGATCCTTTTGGATTTTCTGTTCAAAGATGGAACTAAGTGCGCTTTTTCTTGTGGTTCCCTTTAATATCAACATAACCATTAAAACGTTTGTTTCACAAATTGTACTGAAGAAATACAGCAGAGATTGAACTTAATTAAGACTTTAATAAAGGTAAAAGCAAAGTTCTTGGGTGCGTTGATAGTGAAATAATTGATTTCAGCCGAAGTTGACATTCCAGAGGTTGTTAGAATTGGTTAATGGCAGAAGACGCGTTTATCTTTTCTTCGCCCCATCTCGTAACCAACAATACAAAGTTACATTAAAGGCATCGCGACAAAGTCAATGCAAAAACCTTTAGATATGCAAATTGTCCTGGCAACCGAGTCATTTAGTTTAATTGTGAGACGTCATATGCCGTGATAGGTGGTGACGCTCTCTGAAGTATTCGTGACAGATCGGGCAGGTTAGTTTTTCTTCTCGCCTCCTCTTCGTCTGCGATTCCACAGCAAATTCCTTTTTGTGATGGGACCTCATGTGAAAAACCAAATCCGACGTCATCCGAAAAGCCAGGTTACATTTAGCGCACCAGTTCTGAGCTGCCACCCCAAAAGACGTGAATGAGGGTGGGAGTAAAGTTAGGGAAGACGTGGTCTGTAATTGTACTCCGATCTGTCTAGGCCAGGCTTCGGAAGCGTAAGGAAGGGATGAGGTCATGTGAATGTTTGTCTGAAGCGAGGTCGTGGTCGCCAAATCGGTGTTTAATAATTTAGATCCCAACAGACTGCCATATCCTAAAATATCATTGGAGGTAATAGAGTCTGACAAGTCCCTTAGACTCCCAGTTGAAACGTTTAACTTGTGGGGCGGAAGAGCCGAGCAGTCGCTTACCACCCTTTTACTGGGCTTACAGAACGCACTTTTTTGGTCTTCCTCCGCTCCCTTTGGCACTACTAAAGAAAATGCGCTCCCTGTCGACTTCAAAGCGGAGTCTGCTACTAACCGATTCAGCCCTGTTTGCTTATTATGTTTTTCTGAGATGGTCTCTGTCTTTTCGTTCTTTATTCTGTCCTTGTCCTTCCGTACTTCAGTAAAGGCGCTAGATTTAGATTCAGTCAGTAAATATTTACCATCACTGAGTTTCAAAACAGAAGCTGTCAACTCGGGAACAACATCTTGGCTGTCCCTATTCATAAAGACGGTGTTATGCACGTTAGAAAAATTGGTCTTTTCCAGCAATACTGATTTGTTGCTTTTCACACTTTCTTGATCGATACATTTTCCCTTGCGGAAAAATACGTTGGCGATGTCTTCTTTTGCGTTGCCTCGTTTGAACTCCAAATCCCGGGCAATATTGTGAAAGTCGGTCACCCGAGAAGTGCGCTTTATTTCAGTCATCTTTCTCTCTTGAAAATCATTTTTACCTTGGATGCAAAGAAAGCGTGTATGTGCCATGAAAGGGTTTTCATTCTTGAATGTCTGGTCACATTTCAAGCATTTAAAACCTACAAAAAGTATAAAATGTGTCAAAATGCCGAACTGTTTGCTACAGAATCGATAATATATAAAACACAAGTAAAAATCTAGCAAAACTTCAGTATTTTATTACATCTTACGGCACATTTTGTCAAACCTGTAGTCCCTCTCTTCCAAGAAATGGACACAAAACTGGATCATTTTTCACAGGTGGCAGTCTTTCGCCGAGCACCAACACTCACACTAGATTAATATAAAGTGTCCAGCCTAACAGCATCTTTAAATGACCATCATGACTTTGAAATGAACAAATAACGGGAGAACATGCAAACTTCACGTAGAGAGCTCTTTCAGTAAGAAAACACTGAGAGTCTGCTCATCGTGAAGCATTTAGGGTTTTATCGTGGTAAAATATCACTTTAAAATACATTGTGCCTCTCTGTCTAAATTACAGATTTATAAGCAGTTTAAATTTAGCAATATTCTCTAGTTTTTCCTTAAAACAGATGAAGTGTATATCTTTGTGTAAATTACAGATTTATAATCAGTTTACATTTAGCAATATACCCTAAATCGTTTTCCTTCTTTTTAAATGACATTTGCACTTAAATTAAGCATCGTGATAGATAGATAGTATCTATCTATCTATCTATCTATCTATCTATCTATCTATCTATCTATCTATCTATCTATCTATCTATCTATCTATCACTCAAATGGCTTAGCCTTTTAATTATTCTTTTTAAATTATATGTATGTTTGCTGCAATAGTAAAGTATATTGATTTTAGTCTACAAGTATAAAACGTTAGACGCTCTTGATAGGAGATACTTACCATCAGGTGACAGGCGGGCTTTGATTTCACTAAATCCCAAGAGGTGAGAAAGTTCATCATCGTACCACACGAGAAGCTCTTCGTCTTTCTTTATATTTCTTGTGGATCTGAAATACAGTTGTCCGCCTTTCAGGAAGGCTTCAAGGTTCTGCTCTTTGCTGTTGCTGGCCGCTTGCACAAGGCGCAGCCAGTGGAGAACATTCGGAGAATTCTGCATTGCTTCTGTGTCCACCTGGGCAGGAACAGCAAACAGGCTGACATTAAGTTTCGAGAAAATGTGTAATGATCATTCAGTGTCACGTTTCATCGATGCTGGATTTGTAAAGTCAAGCTTTCGTTATGTACATGGAGACTCGAATGGGTCTGATTTTGAAAGTAAACGAGCTAAGCCCCCAGGTAATACACTAAAAGCGTGTTCGAGTTTAGCTAAACATGCGGTGCTGCTAATGCGAGCGTAGTATGGGTCAAAGTAACTTCAGTGCTGTAAAGATTTAGTTCAAATCATCTGCAAGACTGGCAACCATGGGAAGTTTAAAATACACAGGGACCGATATATGCAAGATACAATAGTAACGACTATGCCAAAGAAACACAAGCACAGACTGTGCTGAGAGAAATGAATAATCAGCCTAATGCGCGACGTTCACCCTCTCTGCCATTCTGACAGATTCGCTTCTTCATCTTAATAAAAGAATCTATTAAGTGTCGTTAGAAAGGCGAAAGCATCTCTATCAAGTGAACACGCATATATTGTGAACACGCATATATTCACGATCTTTAAAATTATAGCTTCGTTTGGAACATTAACTGACATACACAAGTAATAAGGTTTGGACAGCTACTGATTTTAACAGCTCAAAAATGTTCTTGAAAGTGTGGGTCAATAAAAAGGCTGATAAAGTTTATTATTGATTCAAAGTCGTAAAGCAATTTTTCAAAACTATTTAGTCCATAATTTCCTGCAAGAGGATTGATATATCGCTCTGTTAATGATAGTACTTTGAAAGTATCCACATAAAAATAAACGACCAAGCTGTAGGTGTGGAATAACAGGAGTGGCACTATTAATCAAACATCTTCATCTTTTTTTTTTTCTTTTTTAAGTTTTCGATTTATGTATGTTTGTGTTTACATCTTGAGCAGTGCCAATATATTTGTAATTAAACTGTTAGAAAATGTACTTAATATATCCTATTCATATCAGATCACTTGTCTTATGGCTGAACAATTTAAGTAAAATCATTGATATGGTAAATTTATTTTTACATAAAATGCTACTACCAAACATGATTAAATAAGATGATCGAAGAATAAGCGGCGATGTATTTAAAATCTCTCAACCTCTCTTACGCCTTTCCGTTTGACATTACAGATCAGAGCGTGTAAGTTCTTTCCAATGACAATATATTTGTAAAGCTACTGCTTCTGGCTCTGCACAGTAAAGAAACATATTTGATAATTGCTCAGCATTACTGGAATAGATCCCCATGAAAACGACAGATATGTAAAAATCAGAGCTTACCCGAAACACATAAGACTTGTTTCTTCTGTCGGAACACTTCAGCGCTATAAATGCAATGGTGTCATAAAACGTGTTTTGAAGGAGACAGGGTCCAAAAGTAGTTCCTTCTGGGACGTCCCGAGTGATGTACACACTTGTTAAAAGATCGGTGAGGTGATGGTGGGGTAACTTGCTGTCATTTGCCCATATTGACTTGGAGAAGTAGTTAAGGTCCATGTTTTCACTAATCGGAAACAAAAAAGTGACAGTTTAGCAAAAGCTGAGACTTATAACGTGATGTGTCTACTAAACGATACCCTGTCACTGGAAGATTGATATAGAGCACCTTGCTGAGAATTACTTAGAATTTCCAAGATTTACAAATTTGAGAGGATAGAAAATACACTGTCCGTAGCTAAATATCAAAAATGGTAAAACATAAGAGGAAAAATATATTTGGGTTAAGCCTGATTATGCAAGTTACACTTCCACTTTCAAGCGTCATCCTGACCCCCAGATCATTTCATTATACTACACTTTAAAATTACATTAAATGTGTACATACTGACCAAATCAAGTTTGCTATTAATTCAGAGGTGGTCTGTTTCTTCAGCGGACTGTCTTTGTTTCAAGCATTTCGGTTTGAATTTTCCTATTGTGTGTCCATCTGGCACTCAAACTGTCCATTTTTCTGTTTACTTTTTGGACATGCGATTAAGTTGCGCTGGTGGAACATCATATACATATGGATCCAGTGGAACAAACAGAGACGTGTACCAGTTGTTTTTCTCAGTTTTACAGTAGACCATTAAGATTCTAATCAACGTTTTTGCAATAAAACTGCACTGCACTATACCAATAATATACCAATTCATTTTTCAAATTTAAGAAATAATTTTAAGATTCAGTTAGTAACATTGTTTTAAAAGTGCATTGACACTTACCAGCCCGATGTTTAGGTAATCCACTATTGAGCGAGTGCTTCTCAGTTCGGTGGAGGTCCGCAGGCGTCTATCTCTGCGGGATTTCAAGTGTGAGCTGTGAGGGGTCTGCTCTGAAGTGGCAGTTACGCTCCTCGCAGAGACGCTTTTCCTGAGGGTGGAGGTTTATAGCCATTGAAGCGTGACAGCCCAATACCAAGCTCTTCTCTGGACCCTGCAAGCCCAGGTGGCATTCTCATTGGTGCTTTTTTGAGTTTTCCGTCTGCCTAATTAATTAGGAATTCTACATTGTTAGGGAGATTCATTTTAAAACTGTATCCGAGGTTGCGAACGTAGACGAATCAAACGGATTTGCAGCATGAGGTCACTTTTGAGGTAACCGTTCGCGTAACGCAAGCGTCTTTGGGTAATTTTTCTTGTGTTCAACTTGTGTAAGTTACTCTTTCAACATTCGTTCCCATTTAAATAAACCAATGAAGTCAGAAAGTGATTTCATTGTATGTAAAGGACAGAACTTCAGTTCCGGCAGATACAGTTAGCAGTTATGCAGGAAAACGAAATTGGAAAAGGTTACTTCACACTAGGGGGAGAATTGAAAATCGTATTTGATACATGGGGATAAAAATCACACTGCCTTTCAATGTTCTCCTAATAATATGCTAAGCAAACCTCTATAGCACACCCTATTCAACTGTCATGGTTTACTGTATAAAACTGATTTTTCACCGTTTTCAGCTCCATAAACAGAAATGTATAATAATAATAAACATCTTAAGAGCAGGTAGTATTACGTTCAACATAAAAAGAAAGTAGGCAAAATCGTGGCCAGTGGACTCAACAACAACAACATGTATTTATATAGCACTTTTTTATACAAATGATGTAGCTCAAAGTGCTTTACAGGATGAAGAATATAAATTAAATGCAAATAACAACACCCGGATCAGTACCCACTTTGCCCAATTCGGGTTCTTGTGACTCGAATTTATCCTGGCGGCCTACGGCAAAAAGAAGGACCAGTACGCTAGCCAACCTAACTTGTACATCTATGAAAGAAAAACAGGAGAGCTCCGAGGAAAACCTTAACACCAATGGAGAAGGTGCAAACTGCACACATACAGTTCAGGTTTTGAACCCAGGACTTTGAAAGTGTGAGACAGCAGTATAGGTTGCTATCCATGGACTTTGGGTGCTCCGCATTATCCAGACCTGGGCAGGGCAGGGCGCTTGTCCATCGCAAAGCCCACTGACAAACCCACAGTCATGTCTTCTTCTGTTCTCTTAAACTATACAGCACTTTCTGATTATTGCTGCACCTCAAAATGTTGGATCACTAGCGTCCTTGGTATTCATTTATTTTGTTGGGGATAAAGTAAATGCAATTAACTCAGATGTCACACACGTCTCGTACGTTTTTACCTTTAACTGTTCAAATTTCCATGCTGTTACGGATCTAATAAATAAATAAACAAATAAAGTAAATGAAGGATCTTTCTGGAAGCTTCGTGTGGATAGCTTTTTTGAGAACCAAAAATGGTTCCCCTATGTCATCGTTCTCATGAAACACTCTGGCACCTTTATTTTTAAGAGGGCACCAGGGATAACCACTGACTCAGGAAGCAACACATGTGTAGGTGTTTATTATTATTATTATTATTGTTGTTGTATTGCCACATTTTATTAAAATAATCTCCACTGTAGATCGTTCTTGTGCCAGAGTTTCCTGAAATTAACTTTGTCTACACGACTGAAGGGATGACACGCGACACCAGTCAGTATGGTGGATGGATTCTGTTCAGAAGGTGTGATAGTTGTGTATGTGTGCGTATGTATGTATGTATGTATGTATGTATGTATGTATGTATGTATGTATGTATGTATGTATGTATGTATGTTTTAGTTGTATCTGCTCCAGGTGCTGGGCGTTGATTTTTGTCTGTTGATTTATTCCTGTGCAAAAATGATTGAATTGGTTCGTGTTACCATTAGACCATTCGTATCGTCTACGGCGTAATTGTCCCTTGTTTCTTAAGAAGTGCATTTCGGAATGAACCATCGCTATAAACAACAAGTTCACATTTGGGTATTTAAGCTCTTCAATTAGCACTTGAGACCTGACACTTATCGAAAACGCTGTATAACTTAAAGAAGTATTTAAATGTTATACAGTACGTTATAAAGTGTATAAGCTATACTTTGAATATTTTGCATTGCATTTATCTATTATATTAGTGAAATACATTTCCTTTTCTACCGCCACATGACAACACTGTCTAACTGATTATTGCATATCATCAATATGTCATATTTCACCAAATATGAACATATTGGGCTTTCACAGTTTCAAATCATGATAAACAGCATAAATGTTAGTATTGCAGAATCATAAAATCAAATCTATTAACGCAATCACAAACACAAAATGCGCAGATAAAACAATGCATACGTTGGACAGACTTGTCTAAGGAAAATCGGTTTTCACTGCAGTAAGATGTTTTCCGTATCAATGAGGCTTATTGAACCACTCATTACTAACCACCTAACATGGTTATGAGTAATCAATACATTCAGTCTCAAATGTGTTAAATTATACACTTTGGGCTGCTGCAACAGAGTTTAAAGGAGGAAATTCCAAAGCTAAATTAAGGTAATAAAAGATTTATAAGAACATTTTACAACCAAGATTTTTGAGAAGATACGTTCAACTTAAAATAAAGTAGTAGAATTTAATGGCTAGAACAACGGAAAGACGAATGACTAGTAAATCGTTCTGTTTTCCTGCTGTTTCATAAGACACAGATGCGATTGAAAGTTGTACATACCAATGGATGGACGCAAAAGACAGATACGATTGCATGTACATTAAGGATGCCTAGGTCTGTGTGTTGAAAGTCTATACAGTTCTTCGAGATTCTTCATTTTGTTTTTACTTTTTCCCTCTACTTCAGAAATGTAACCTTCAAACGTCACAGGTTTTGCTGTCAGCTGAGCCTCGATTTTCTTGCGTGACTTGCGCAGCTGTTTTCGATGACGTAAGCAGCACATTTTCCCGTTAACTCTTAAAAAGTTATGAGGCAGGCTTGAAAACATTTGCACTTCTACTTTTAAAGGATGGATTATTTTCCGTATTCGTGGCGAATTACAATCTTCAAAATATGCACGTTCTCTCGGTGGTTCAGTGGTTTTATCCGGGTGCACACGTTTTCCTCCCACGTTTTCAAAGGTTGCTTAGCGATTGTAATCTGTGATGTGGACGTGACAGAGCACACTCTTAAAAATAACAGTTCTTTAATGACACTTTACTCAGTTGCGTGGTACCCTGTTGATGGTTTGCTTGACCAAACACTATTTCATTCTTGGAAAGGTTTTCTGCATGTGAAGTTGGTTCTTTGTACTTTAAAATGGTTCTTAATATGCAGGATTGTATATAGTAGGCTACCAAGCAGAACACTAACATATTCAGAAAACCTGGATTTATGGCGAGAGCCTTTTAAAAATCACGACTTATTGGTATTTCACAAATCTGAGATCTATTCATGGTTATGTACTGTATTGATCCTGTGACATATCTAAATAAATAAAGGTTCTTCCTGGAACCTTCATGGTCTTATAAGAACCAAAAATGGTTCTTGTATAGTATCGCTTTGGAGAACCACTCTGCCACCTTTATTTTTGAAAGTGCGCCTCCGAAGCGGGCCCCTGTCTTGAGCATGACGCTTCGGGATTTGGCAACCAAAACCTTAATAACAACGGGCACACACACACACCCACTCACATACAGACGGACAGACAGATATTCCACACCCGATTCTGAATAGGATGAAGATGGCTGGAGAATTTTCTGTGACGTGTTATATTTCCTGTCTGTGGAATAAATGTAACTATATGCAATGTACACTGGCCAAATTATCTTGAAATTATTTAAAAACTTGGAAGCACTCTACTTAGCCGGATGTTTTCCTTGCCGTGAGGCCACTTTTGTTAATGTCCACTGGCCAGGAAGGCAAGCGAGCGGACAAAATGATTCCAAGTGCTTGCTGCTCAGACGCAAACAGAAGTGCAAAGACCGTGGTATAGTTAGTTCGTCGCTCGACACTCGCACTTTGAAGTTCCATATCTCCGAAACCTAAACAATACTTTAATCGCTTTCAGTTCACACTTTGCAACATTTTTAGAGACTTTTATTTTTTCTCAGCCTACTCTCACGGCACAGCTAATGGGTCAGGATTCTAACCTCAACGGGACGCCTGTCATTACACAAATCATCCAAACTTTCGCTTACACGATGCCAAGTCTGTCACCACTCAAGAGCACAACATGTTTTTGGACTATGGAAGAAAGGTAAGCCACCAGAGGAAAAACAATGCACTATCTTCGGAGAGCAAACTTCGCCAAAAAGGATCTCTCTGTCGGGATCGTCAGTTCTGCTCTGTTGGATTTTTGATGTATTGCAACGCTAATCAGTGCGATGGACTGTTTGATTTGTAATACACGTTATTGTTTTATGGTTTCAAAACAAGCTCTATATCAGCACAATCATACTTTTCTGACCAGCGTATGCATTTCTGGGTTGTTTGTCCGGCAACACTGGAAGCAAAGTGGGCACTAATCCATACACTGCGTCAAACCGTCGCGGAAACGCTGCTTACAGATCTACAGTAGACATTCATACATGACCATATGATAAATATTAACTTCATTGCCATATAAAGTTTCTTGCATTATGCATGTGCCTTTTTTCGTATACCCCCACCTACTCTTCAGAGTCACACGAAGAGAGAAGCTTGGGGTGCGAGCGCAGGGTCCGCAATGGTCTGCACAAGGCAAGGTGAAGGACTCTTCTCAGGGAGTCCAACAGAGAAGCATTCCTTCTGGCACTCAAACCGATAAATTTCCAGTTACCAGCACAGATTATTTTGCCAGAGAAGTACCAATTAAATGTTTAAACGCTCATCTTACCAGGAGGTATGGAACTGTGAGACACAACTCGCTAACCACTGTGCCACCAGTTTATTTAAACATTGGAGACAGTTAATGCTTGTTATCGTTAAGCGTACGCCCAGGGTTCATAATTATGTCAGCCGTAATTCATTCAAAATCGTTATATGTAAAGACTGTCTAAACACTAACGTGAAACTTGAGTATACCTGCTTAAGGTAAAATATACAAATTTATCTTATATAAATACAAAGAAAAGTATTAAATATCCATGTAATTTTGATTAATTCAAAGAAAACTATGTTCCCTGTAGCAAGTCGTGCATTTTTTTCTTTGTTTGGTGCGTTTTTTAAAACATGGCTAATTCTGGTTTAATTATGTACTAGATGTAGGCCATTACTGAATTGGTTTCCAAAAAAATATAGCTTAACGTTATTTTTAGATGTAGATTCGCCACCTATATCAAGAAATAATAGAGGTTCAAAAACGGTTTTCGCTTCCCGGGTCCTCCCTGCGTGGAGTTTGCATGTTCTCCCCGTGTCTGTGTGGGTTTGCTCCAGTTTCCTCCCACAGTCCAAAGACATGCAGGTTAGGTGCATTAGCGATCTTAAATTGTTCCGGGTGTGTGTGCCCTGCGGTCGGCTGGCACCCTGCCCGGGGTTTGTTTTCTGCCTTGCGCCCAGTGTTGGCTGGGATTGGCTCCAGCAGATCCCCGTGACCCTGTAGTTAGGAGATAGCGGGTTGGATAATGGTTGGATTTTAAAGCATAATAATGGTCATTAAATATATTATTTATTACACTTCTCAGATATATTGCAATAATAATCGTAATTAAGGACTCTGTGGAAACCTTTGTAGAGTTCGTGGGTTTTCTCCATGTCTACTTGACGGTTTTCTTAGAGTTTTCGGGGTTTCTTATACCACCTGCCGAAAAAGTACGTGTTAGGTTAATAGCAGGTTCTAAATCGGTCCCTTATCAGTTACTGAGGATGCCTGATGTTATGTACATAGTGTTAATGGATCTACTTTTTGTGGGGTATGTATACTGTTAACCATTATGTGTGCGTATGTGTACTGATATGAATTCTCTTGTGAATACAAGTTACAATAAAAAGAAAAACATTGAAAGCGGTTACCTCACAGCGTTTCTCTATTTTATATAAGGTAGAATGTAGACACAGCACGTGACTGATATCCCGGCCAGGGTTAGTTCCAGACAGTATACGTCTAAGCTGTGACCCCCAGCAACCCGTTGATAAATTTTGTGAGTCTGAAATTGAATGGATAAAGAATCAAAGGACTCTGTAAGTAGCATGCAAGTAACATAAATATCGACTAGAGTGCTTCCTGTATGGAGTTTTTTTTTTTTTTTTTTTAACATTTAGATATTGTCTTTTTTATTTTTTATACTTGCTGTGTGCAAATTATCAACTGCTTGTTTTGGAACGCGTGCTTTCAGAATGACTGCCATCCATCCAAGGAAGGTCATGCCTTGCTCCAGATGCTCACAGAATTGGCTCCGGCTACTTTGCTGCTCGTTCTGTGCTGGAAAAAATGAGAGTTTAGAAAATAAATAAAGATGTTGGCTGCTGCTTGCTTACATTATTTTTTTCGTTTAGGATTTGGCACAGTGCATGGTGGTGGTAGACGTTCCTTAGTTTTCTTATTTGTTGTTTGCTTTTAGATATTAATTATATTGGTTAAGATCATCTGAAAATGAGAGTTTAACTGCGCTCCGTGTTAAAATTCTGCGTACGGATGTCAAAGCATTCCCGATTAAAGTCTGCATACCAAGCCATATGCCCAAACCAAAGTGAGCAGGATTATTTATTATCTGTTGCTTATGCGCACCCAGAATTTGGGAGTTTTTATTTTTTTTCTCCGGAAAAGGGAAGTAGTTTCCTCTTTCTGCAGAAGAGGCATGATGCCTCGCTTTCTTCTTCCAGCCTTGAGTGTCTCATAAGTGGGATAAAGAAAGCGTCACGTACAGCGGTGTGAAGCTGACGTTTACAGCTAGACACACGGGGAGGGTAAAAAATTAAATAAATAAATAAAGCCGCCCTCAGCTTAAGCTTTTCGGAGATGACGAGAAAAACCACTGAACTGCGCCGCTGTGCTTTTGGGGGGCTCTGAACTGTCTGGAAAATAAAAATGGCGAGCTTTCGGAGTAGCGTGCCTCTCGCCCTGACTCTGGCAGGGATCGTGATGTTCTCGCTTTGCGTGGCACGGGCGGACATCGTGGAAGAAGGCAAGGAAGAGCGGTCTTGCCAAGGGATCTTCGACCTGTACTTCGTCTTGGACAAGTAAGCCTCTGTCATATTTACTGCCATTTATTTACTCTTCACTGCTCGTGGTCTTGGAGCCACCGGGGCTGGGCGGATCGTTGGCTTCAACTTTGGTGGAGAAACTACAAAGTGAATTTATTGCGATACGTTCTGTTGTTGTTGTTTTTATTAACGTGCGTTAAAGAATGCAAACTTGATTGTTCGGGGCTTATTCCAGCTGGCGCTTTGTGTGTCCCGTAATTGTTATCTGTATGCGTAGGAGAATGAGCAGTAAAGCGCAGAAGACCGTCAAAAAGTGCCAAGAAAAGCAGAGAAAGGAGTCCGCATCTATTGTTTTAGGGTTACTTAGATAAAGTCTTCGTGTCAGCATGTTTTCTTTGTTTGCCTGCTGAAAAGGATGCGTTGTGCTTTCTACTGTAGTGACTCAAGGAATCTAGCGCAACCCCCACGGCGACAAAGCAGGAGAGACGGATTGGATTTCACTGGGATGCCGCAGCTGCTCCAGCTGTGTGCCTAGCGAATCGGGGCGAGCAGCAGCGTATTTGCGAGAGGGCAGCGCGTTACACAAGAGATTCCGCTTTTTATTTCTTTATCGCCGCTATTTTTGCATAATTAGTTTGCAGCTTTAGGTAGGTTTAGGTTCTCAATTGATTTGTCTTCTGCGTGAGGCATAAGGTCCCGCTTTGTGAATTAGAGGATGGCTTCCACCAAACCATGGCGGTGAAGTGAAGTAAACGGACTGCAAAAAAGGGTGGATTGTTATTATTATTTGTCTACACCTAAGGCTGACAACACAGTGCTAGTGTTTGTTACCGAGTTAGGTGCTCTCAATGGGTATTAAAAAGATCAAAGAAACTTTTATTGCGGCTGACCTCCGGTTTGAAGTTTATGTTCATATATTTATACGTAGTGGGTAAGACCACTGCAGATTTTTTGCTGATGTTTAAAAACAAGCTGACCGAGCGTCTTGGAATTTTTTTGGGGTTTCCTTTTCACATTATTTGTGGTCAGCTTCATTCTGTCGGTGACTTTGTTGAGAAAGAAAATTTAGAATAGGTATAGGAAGTGCTTCCTTTCTTAAAAAAGAAGAAGAAAAAAAAAACCAGCTGGAAGGTATGAAAATCAATAAACGTCCTCTCACGTATTCTAAAATATGTCATTACACACTTTTTCATATCTAATCACATATTTCATTGTCACCTAGAATCATTCTAAAACTCTTTTAAGCACTCATGTGCCAGGTTTCTGTCATATTATCCATCCGTGTTTTAAGCCTGCTTCTTCCTGCTTATTCTGGCAAAAATGGTCTCTTGGATGGGAAGCCAGTCCCTTGCAGGACACACTCACACAAGGCCAGTTTAGAGTTACTATTTAGTCTAACACCATCCGTTTTGGACTGTGGGAGGAAGCCACAGTCTTGAGAGAAAAAGGCAAGCATGCACAGAGAAAACATGCTAACTTAACAGAGAAGGAAGCCCCAGCTGGGATTTGAACCAGTGGTCCAGGAAATGTAACATGGCAACAATGCTGGCTGAGCTCACTTGTGGTAGCACATATTACATTTCTGAAAAGGAATGCTCGTCTCAGAGATTTATAGAGCTGGGACATACTCAGAAAGAGATACAGTAGAGAGAGAGAGACAGACAGACCCAAATCAACTTATTTTGGGGTTTGCTCTGTAGCTTTGCTGTTCTTTTCATTTTCCTTCCCAAGATATTTGTTGAGCTTAACTGTGCTCTTACAAGATGGTTATTAATGAGATAGTTTGGACTATGGCCAAAAGATCAAAGGATATTCAACACTGTAAATTTTAGTTGTGTGATTAGCTGTACAGTTAAACATCCACACACTGTTTCTTTTATATCTAACATTTTCTTTGTCTCACAATGAAAAAAGAAGTGGAAAAACTGTCATTTTCATTTCTGCTTGAATTATACAGCAATGCAATTGAAAGTCAGTGAAATGTTGACATTATTAAAGTAAACATACCTGTATAAAATAGTAGTAAGTACTTAAATTATTTTTATGATAAAAGATTCATTACTTATTTCTGATGGGCTAACTAGTCAGCCAAATTCCTAGATTTGCTTTTCAGATGCTTCATTATCTGGCTAGTGGCTGCTAATAGGTACAATGCTTTACTTCTGAGGAATATGATCTTGAACAAATGCATATGTACTACAGTGTTCACATTTACTAAAATGGCAGGGCAGTGTGACTTTATGGTGCTGAACTGCAGATGATGACTTTGCTAAGTTCCGTTCCCATTGCTGGCTGACTGTGTGACTATCCACTGGTACAGTAAACTGGCCCATTGTAAGTGATACATTCTGCAATGGGGTGGTGTGTCTTATTCTGATCTGGTTCCTGCTTTGCTCAGTTGGCCGTCAGGCAGGATATTTTCCAGTTTACAGCAGCTCAGTCCTGGAAATCCTGTTAGGTAAGAACAGATGTAAACAGTTGTGCAACTGAGTCAATTTAGATAAAAGCTACAGCTCCATAAATAAATGTAAATGTGCTGCCCAAGACTTTCAGGTCAAAATGTTTATTGACCTTCAAGCATACCACTGTATGTCAAGCTGTAGCAGTTAGACTACACTGTTTTGGTTGTGTTGTCAGCTGTACTTAATTATAAAACCCTTTAAAATGTATTCTTTCATTTTAGCATACAATAGCAATCGATTTTACAAATAAGTAGTATTATACTGTATGCAATATTATGTTTATGAGAATTAAACTTAACTTTTTTTTTTGTCCATTTTCTCCTGACTCACTGGTACAAGAATACCCCCACAAATACCATTTGATGCATCTTGATGTTTAGTTACACAAGATGTTGATCTTTTTGGGATTCCTTCCTATTTTTGACCATCTACACCCAAAAATCCCTCCTCTTCAGGCCATTTTTGGTCTGTATTTTGTAAAGGAAATTATTCCTTTATGATAAAGAGTAATAATTGAAGAGTTATGCTGAAAAGTTGAATTCAGCAAAAATAATCAGAACAACTTGAAGCTGTGCCTGCCATGAAAACTGACCCCAGGGGTTCACCCCCTACTGGAAAATGATCAGTCAAATTTACTCCTTTTCACAAAACATAGAAAAGATAAGTTTGGTAATATAGGCAGGTGGAGAGTCATTTTATGCTATTTTCAAGGCTGTTGATCACGAATATGATAATATCTTTGATATTATCAAAGGGTCTTAGCCCTCTAAGTGCCAATCCAAGATGGTTAAACCATAATAAATTTCAAACACAAGCATGTGGGGAATTGTTTTAGAATATTTCAAGGTCAGTGATTACAAGTATGTCTACTTTTGATTTTTGATCCCTTGCTAGGGATCTCATTCACTATGGACCTCAATTAGAGGGTGAAAGTTGACAAATTTCTGTGACAAACAAGAATTCTTAGACTTTACACATTTAAACCGATGGAAACATTTTAATATTTCAATATGTTCTACTTTGTTATATAATTCTACCTCATGAAGAAAATCATTACATTTCTTATGAACACCCCCAAATTAGGGTGGCTTATACTAATTCAGAATTTTTTATTATTAAAATAATTTTTGAGCCACAACTCTCACCAAGAAAAGTGATTCTGGAAGATAAAGTGAGATGATAATTATTGTAACTTTCATCTGAACTAACATGACATTACTATCATAAAGTGTACAAAACCACTAGGTTTTTGGGCACTATTACTCTTGGAAATCAACTTTATAAATTTAGATAGCACTGAAGGAACGTCTTGGTATTTATTCAGCTTAAGTGGTTCATGCTGAAAATGTATCAATTATCCTGTGTCCTTCAGATAAATGTCAGAAGGCGCTGCATATTTCAGAATCAGAATATCAGAATGAGAATATCTTTATTGTCATTGTAACAAATACAATAGTATTAGGTGCAGTCCCTGCAGTGTCAAAATATAAATAAATATAATTACAAAAGGATAAGAAAGGATAAAAATAAATAAGGTAGAACACAAACTTTCAACATAAGACCTTAATTGCACATGAACACTATTGCACAAGATGGCATCTATTGCACAGCTTCATTGGAGGTGATTAGGTGGCATTCAGTGCCCTAATAGCAACAGGGTAGTAACTGTTATTCAGTCTATTAGTCTTTGTTTTGATGCTCCTATATATTTTGCCTGATGGCAACAGTTGGAACATGTCATGAGCGGGGTGTGAGGAGTCTTTTAAGATATTTTCTGCTTTCCTGAGGCAGCGAGAGCTGTGCAGTTCATCCAGAGAGGGTAAAGAGCAGCTGATGATCTGCTGGGCAGTCTTCATGATCAGCTGAAGTGTTTTCCTCTGCGCTGAATCCCACACTCAGGGACAGTAGCACAGGATACTCTCGATAGAGCAGCGATAGAAGGACACCAGCAGTTTTTGAGAGATGTTATTTTTCCTGAGGACTCTCAGGTAATAAAGCCTCTGCTGAGCCTTCTTCACCAGCTCAGCTGTGTTCAAACCCCAGGACAGGTCTTCCATGATGTAGACTCCCAGGAAGCGGAAGTCTGACTCCCTCTCCACAGGGTCCCCTCTGATGTAGAGTGGTATGATGTCCGTTTTCAGGCTTGAGGCGTCCTGTTAACACTAAGCTTGCATTTTCTTCATGCTTGTATTGCTTTTATGTAGTTTTGCAGGTTTGCAGAGAGACTCGTCTTTTTGAATTCTCAGGTTTTACGTACTATGACACAATGGGAAAAAAAAGACGGAAATTGCAGCTGAAGTCATCGTAACAGGAAAGCCATTTGTACAAAACCAGCTCAGTCAGACAACATGCCATTGGCCGTCCATAAAAGAGGCAAGCTTGCAATACTTTGGAAATGCGAAATTGCACTGGAAAGTTGCAACAGAGTCATGTAATTTGTCATGCTGTGCAATTTCTAGTCGCATATTCTGACATCTTCTGGTGACAAGATCAGCAATTGTGGTTCGCAAGTCTGACATATCCTTTGTCGTGCACCATTGGCTTTAGTTTATTATATCAGCAGATAGATGGACTTCTTTTATCAATAATAGGCTTTTTTTCTCTTTTTGGTCCTGAATTCTTCTGTCTTTCATCTTTTTCTTTGTATTGTCTAACTTCCATTCTCTGCTATCAAGGCTTTACACAACCATTGATTTTTCTTCACATTTATGACTCAGTTCTGTTTTGAATAAAGCTAAAATAACAAGACTATAAAGTAGTTAAAGCTTAATTATTGACAACTTCCCAAAATAAAATTTTAAATTAATTTATTTACATGGTAAAATTATATCCAATAATCCATCAGTAAATTAGAGCACAGGTTCAAGGGAGTGCAGTTTAATAAAGTTATCATTCATAATTCTGGTCTCAGATGCACATCATTACATTCCTTTTATAGACAGCTTATAAGCTGTCTTTTCGCCAGTGACAGATCTGTTGAAAATGGACAGCAGTAGAACTTGATAACAGAGTATGAAATATAGCATTTCTACCTGAAAGTTAGTTTTAAAGCATGGAATGTTCTCTGTTCCTCCTCCCCATTTAAAAACACACATGCTGATTCCTGACACGTTTCATTGTGGCTGGGGGTGAATATCATACACTGTGAGTATTTGACAGTAATCGAATGAAAGGCTACATTTGTGGAACACACTACAGCATCTGTAAGGTAAGAGAAAGAAAGCAATAGTGAAACACAAGTTTATCAGTTTGCTTTTTGTCATTCAAAATTTACCACCTGTCCAAGATTCAAAGTATTATAACATCACAGATATGTGTAAATAATATTAATGCACCAACATCCTGAATTATTAAATGAGTATGCACAAAAAAAAAAACTTGTTGCATGGAGTAAGTTTAGTTTTAAAAGAATCACTTCTATTCACAACACAAAACCAACTTTTCAATCTTAATAACATTACTAAGTGCTGTGAAGAACCAGCCTCGACACACAAAAAGGTTTGGGGCAGCCACCCGTATATTGTCCCTGGCTGCAAAAGTTTATGAAAATTGGCACTGATGTGCATAAGTTGGAGTTCCAGACTGAACTGAATTGAACTAAAGGCCTTTAAAGGAAGTGATGTCATTAAGTTTAGACACGGAAGTGACGTCATTCTTGAGGACCAGAACCAGAAGTGACGTCATTCTTGAGGACCGGAACCAGAAGTGACGTCATTCTTGAGGGCCAGAACCGGAAGTGACATCTTTCTTGGGGCCGGAACTGGAATTGGCATTGTCGAGGTTGAATCAGGCAGAATTTCCCATTTTTGGTCTGCAGAAATAACAGATTTAATGTACCCTGCCACCCCTTGGCCTGGCGTTGAATTGCCTTCATTTGGTCCATTCATCTTCCTCCTAAGGACACATGTGTGATAGTGCTTTTTCCCTTTAATTAAGGAGTAAACCATGGTGTTCATGAGGTGATTACAAAGGTGCCCTACTACTACAACTTAGGCGCTGTGTCTTACTTTGGTAAAATCTGCTATTGATATGACAGCAGTCTCCACTCAGAGAGACACACTGATGTGCATGATGTCCTATAGGAGAAGGTTTTCAGCATTTTTATACATAAGCATAATGAGAAAGCACAATATATTTCTTTATTTATTGAGGCTAATGTAATTGGCCCCACTATGAGTCTGTAGGGATAGTCAAGGGAGTTCTGATTATACAAGTTAGGGATTGGGCAGTTGAGGTGAAAATTATTTGTTAATAACAGAATATATGAAGGTGTTTAAAAATTACTAAAACCCTTGTAATTATTCTGCTGAGATAGACCTCATCTTCCTAGAACCCTATAATTGGATTCATCCAGAAGATTAGATAAATAAAACTAAACATTAGAGAACAACGTCTTTAAGGTATGTCATATAACACACTGTATTTATAGATGATGTAACAGTTACATTCAGTAGACACAACAGACATTCACTGGTAAGTTCTTTTAGTTCATCTCCATTCATTCCTACGTCCAGCATTTTCTTGAACCTTGCAGTGGCTTTTGCAGTTAATACCATGACAATATCAGAGATTTCATGACAATATTATAAATCATGTACATTCTAAAGATCTGTAGCAGTACACAGACTAACAGGCTGTAGCATTTGTTCAGCGTCAGATAATGAGTGGGAATTTAGACTAATATCTTGTTTTTTCCTGCACAATTAATCAGATCCTAGGATATGTTGCTAGGTCAGGTCAAGAAAATAAAAACAGCCAAAATATCTTGAACTTTAATCACTATTAAAATATACACAAGGAAATGATATGCTTTAAAATGATAAACACAATAAAAAATAAATTATGCAAAAATGTCAGCTGAGCCCTCCTAGATGTTGATTCCAGCATTTTTTAATAGCAGGATAAATTTAAGTTTATAGAGAAAACCTTGTTGTAGATTTAGCAAATGTCTTCTGAAACCCTGTGTAACAATTGATTTTAAGCCTGAAGACGGGTTCAAGGCATCCTCTAAGCATTACAGATATAGTGGTTATGTTTCCCATATATAGTATTTGTTATCACTGATTACTTATGTAGCTGAATGACTGTTATCTTTGAAGTATTTACATGAAAAAGCAAAATGATCATTATCGTCTAATTGTCAAATGTATCATCTTGTTAACTATAGTATATGGAAAGCTGTTTAGCAGCAAATTAAGTTGATTAGTGGCTCTAAATTGGCCCCATCCAGAGTTGTTTCCTGCCTTACACCAGATACCAGATCCCATTCCCATGACCCTAAATTTCAGGTACTCAAAGTGAATGGCAGAAATGGGTAGGCACCCCTTTTATAAATCAAACTGAAATAATTTCTGTATCATGACTGCTGTCCATCTGATGTTTCTGGTAATCACAGTCGCATCAAAACAGTACTCTTTTAAGCAAGTGACTTTAGTTATTCATTTTCCAAATCTGATTAGTCCGATACAAGGCCAAATGTTGCTTTGGCTGTGCTGTATTAGCTCCAAATCAGTACCCAGAGAAAATTGCACCCACTTGGGAAATATATGCCAGCTGCATGCAGGAGGTCATTAGGGTGGGATCTGATGCCAAAATTCTGGACATGGGAAATGCTGTATGTGGCAGCTGCATGCAGGAGGTCATTGGAGTGGAATCTAAACCCCAAATCCAGGACAGGTGATGCAACAAAGGTAACCATTTCATTAGGACACATTAGGAATCTTTCAGATGGAAGGGAGAATTCAAATGCAACAATTGCAGTTTCTGACACGAGTAACTGGAAAGGTTATCCACGTACTAATGATCCATTCACAGAATAATTTTAAAGATGTAACAAAATGTTTGTGTTTATTTGAACAACCACACAAGAAAGGAATTCACAAATGAGAGAATGTATGTAAAGTAAACAGCTGTCAAAACAAAGCGCTGCTGCCACGCTGGGCCTATCTGCATGTGTTTTGACCTCATTCCACCAGTGAAGTCTTACTCTTGTCCACCTAGTGACATTAAAACATCTTGCCTCTTCAAAAAACACAATCCTGGGCTTTATTCCAGGTAGTGATGTTTCCTCCATTCTCTCTTACCAACTCCAAACATAACATATGCCAACCAAAGCTAGCTTTGAACCTCTTGCAGTCAATGCCTCTCAACTCCTTCACAGGTCAGAGAGGCCTCAGTTATACTACAGAGACTCAAGACTATAACCCCTTTCTTAACAGTTCATGACATTTCTGAAACTCTAAGGCTACATCCATACTACCACATTTTCATTTAAGAGCAGAGTTTTCACATCATTTACCAAAGGATCCCAATCCATACTAAAAAACTGGAAAAAGCATATAACATATACCTGCCTACACTGGGCAAGAGCACATCGGCGGCAAACTCTGAGAAACTCTGTGAAAACTTCAAAGCCTTGGAAGTTCTTTAAGGACCTGCAGTGAATTGCTGCTGTGTCACGTCAATCTGCTAATTGCAGTTGAAAGTAACAGTCTTCAGAACTGGCGGCAGTCGTCTTGTCATTAAATGAAAACACAGCAAATGTTAAAGTGACACTAAAAAAGTAAAGCGTTTAGTTCTATGTTCATTCATGAGATGATCATAAGAAGTCAATGGCAATCAGAGCACATTTTGTACCAAACAACATTTATAAAAGTAACTCATTATAGGAAATAAATAAATATGTGTGTGAGTGTCTATATCTTCACTTCATTACACCATGCTCTTCATTGTCCTGCAATCTACTTCATTAAGTGCCTTGTCACAGATGGCCAGGGGCCCTGCCCGGCTCAGATGCCAATATTGTGGAAGGACCCGTGGAGAGAGAGAGCGAGGCTTGGGCATTGTCTCCCCTGGGGCGCTAGAGGATTCCCACAGGGCACGCTGGGAGATGAAGTTCGCTGTAGCCCTATTCAGTTCCATGGGTGACTTGAGGGGGAGCTGCGGAAGCTGCAGAGTCCTACTTTGGATTTTCACCACACCTTAGAGTGATTCCAGACCTTGCTAATGAGCTACCTGGAACAGTCCCAGGTGCAGCTTAAAAAGAGTTTCCAGGTGCCAGAGTCAAGTGGAAGGGAGATGAAGCTTGCAGGGAGGAGTGGAGGTGGAAGGAGAGAGAGAGAGAAAGAGATGAAAAGAAAAATGTGTGTGCTGAAGCTGTGTCCTGCGTCTGTCTGTGTCGGGTTTGGGGAGCTGTGCGACTTCTGCAGACCAAAGCTTTCATATTAATTTTGATGCGGAATGAACACCTCCTTACTGAACAGATTAAGTTTAAGCAATAAACATTGACTACAGACACTCAACTGAGTTATTTACAATCTGATTTTCATGGGGCTGTGAATTTTTCACTACAGTGGTAGCGCCGCTCACCCTGGGAGATTTATTGCAAAACTATAGCTGCCAGTAAATATTTAGCCTTTTTACGCATGTATATAGGATTCAGACTTTACAAAATGCAATTTAGATGCATTCAGGTAACCAGCACAACAAACTCCTTGTAAAGAAATTCTGTTGTGCCCGCTATATTTGAAAATGTTTTTATCTTCAGTGTAGGGTGACCAGTCCATAAATGAGATGTAATGAGCACAATCAGGGAAAGGACCATGAAATAAGCATGAACCAATCAGAGCGGAATTATCATTTTTGGAAAACTCTGTTCTCGCTTGTCCACACCACACCAGTAGAGCATTTTTAAAAGTCTTCGTTTTTAGGGGTCAAAAACAATGGGGTGATGTGGACAAAAGGCGAAAACATAGAAAAATGTGTGTATTTTTAAAATGAAAACGTGGTAGTGTGGATGGGGCCTAAACCTTCAATTGCTCTTAGGAGGCTGGACCTCCTGTGTCAGCTGCTTATTCCCTAAACAGAGATATGTGATCCCTCACCTCTACTTGTAATGTTGTTGCCTTTCTGTTAGGAAAGTGTTGGCCTCTTGTCAGTCGCCCACAAGGTTGCTCTGGTTTGAAAAACAAATTGTAGTTTCCCTGACTAGTGCTGCCATTGCTATCCTGGAGGTCTTTCAACCTCTTATCAGCCAACCCTTAGCATTCTTTGTATAATGAGAGAAGTAGAGCTTTCTCCCAGACAAGTGCTACTGCCCTTTTACCCTTCTGGGGCTCCAACATGTGTGTAGACCTTACCACTCCCTAGAGGCCCCTGCCCTCTCATACTGGCATGTCATGTAGATCTTTTTTAATGGTGCCTCTCTCTCTCTCTCTCTCTCTTGTGTCTTTGACAGCTGGAGACCACTTGGTACACAGGTACTGGAAAAATGTTTTTTACATCATGCATCGAGAGAAAATACAGTTTATAAACCAAAAAAATTGGCAAATGTCAAGAAAATGCAACTGGTGATTTGAATAATGTAAATATTACGGTGGAGTAAATTTTTTGTGGGGTGAGACTGTGGTTACCACTGCTGCCTCAAATCACTGGACATCTCCATCATCTTAACCATTATATGCAGACCGTGAAGGTAGAGTGGTAGATATATAAGACATTGTCCTTCTTTCCAGTATTAGTGAAACAACTGGCAAGGGCAAGGTAACAAAGGGGTAAGACTGGCTAGAAGTAATACATTTTGAGAAAGTGGTTAGTGTGGGTATGTTTACCAGTCTGGTCGCTGTCACTGTAGAGTTTGGATAATCTGTGCATGTCTGTGTGAGTTTAACATTTACATGTATTTGCTTAGTAGACACATATATCCAAACCAACTTACAACAAAGGTCAACATTATCAAGTAAACTTCAGTGTGAATTCCAGGGGACTGTCTGGGAACAAGTTTTACAGGACATGGTTACAAAACTGATCACCGCAAGTGAAGCACTTATAAAAAATACAAGTTACTTATAATTCCTAGGTTACAAAACCTAAACAAGGTAGTCTTCAAATGCTTCTTAAAGACACTGAGGGAGTCAGAACGTAGAATGGAGGTGGGCAGCTCATTCCATTATCCAGGAGCTACACATGAAAAAAGTGTGCACTGCACTGAGTCTGTTTATCTCCAGCTACTGCAGTACACCCCACTAGATTATGTTCAGCCTTGAGAATTAGTTTGCTCTGTGATGGATTAGAGGCCATCTAGTGCTGATTTATGCCTTGAGCTCAGTGCTGCCAGGATGGACTTTGCTCCACATAATCCTGTGCCGGTATTGGAATATGCAGATTGAAATAATACTGTATGTGAATAAATTAATTCTGATATAATTTTTATTGGCATGTTTCCATGAATGGGTTAAATTGGGCATTTGATGTTCAGTGGATGTCATAAAGGTGTATACTGTAATGCAGTGTACCTCTGGATAGGTTCTAAGTGTTTATCTCAAGCAATAAGCAACCCATCTTGGAGTTAGAAAACAGATAGCAAGGCTCACTGACAGAAAAAAATATATAAAAAAGGATTAAAGAAATAAAATGAATCATTGAAGCCCCAAACTGATCATTTCCTGTATGTTTGTATACTAGAAATCATAGATTTTGTGGAGCAGGGTATACAGTGGTGCTATTGATATAATTGCAATGTATCAGGATAAAGCTAACCATTTCTCAAGTAGTAAATATGTTATTTAAAACATTTTAGAAGATCTATACTATAAAGATGGACTTTATGGAGCTGTTAAATGCTTATATTTAAAACACACAGCATGGAATGTATGGTATATAAAATAAATTGGACGCTTTAAGAGAAGGGTTTTGCAAATATAAATAAAAGAAAATATAGCAGTGAGCTACTGGCCTATTTTTGAAAGGAGCCAAAGCCAAAAGTCTCATTTGGTATAGCTGGATTAATCCAGGATGGTCAATCTGTACTCTGTGGTAATATTTCTATATAAAAGCTACACACTAAATGATCTAGAATGTAAGAAATCATAATGCTGTAGCATTTCTGTATATTAGATGATAATTTGTTTCTTGTCTTTGTATACATCATCTAGTGTCTCTTGCATCCTTTGGCTTGTATAGAGAAGTCTCATTGAAAGCTGTCAGGTTTTGATTATCGCTCAGCCAGTATCCCATCTTCTTTGGCACCTTCAGTTTTCTTTATTGGTACCCCTTGACCTTATTGGCTTGTTTAGTTTAAATAAGGGGCGTGGCACAGATACCGTAGCACAGATACTTTGCTTGGTTCTGTATGTTTGTTTGTATTCACATTACTTTGTTTGATTTTTTGGTGTACTTGATGGTTGAAGTTATTATTGCTGGTTTGGTCTTAATGCTACTCTATCCAACCATCCATCCATTTTCTAAACTTGCTTCATCTTGAGCAGGGTCATGGGAGGTGTCTTATGATATTGTTTTTGTAAATTTAAGATTTAGAAATCACTGAGTATTGTTCTAAGTGTTTCCTGGCTTTTTGAACAATATCTCTTTCATCTTTATGGGATTATTATTGTTCCTTTTTTTCATATAAATGATTATTGTTTATCTGTTCCTGTCCCTCGTTGGTTTGTTTAATTATAATTCCTAGGTTACAAAACCTAAACCTAAACCTACTATTTATTATATTATTACCCTATAAATATATATTATATCTATTTATTGATATTTTGCTTTTGAAAAGGGATGTTATAGTTTTGGCCACCTGATTAAAATTAATTATAACAAAAATAAATTTACAGTAGATGCTACTGCCTGTAAAGTGATTCATCGGTTACATTTAGGAAGACTCAGTTTAAGCAATTTTATTAATCTTTTCATCCATTCACCTCAGATTAATCTCCTTAACCTGGCGACAGTTGCAGTTTTTTAAATATAGTACATGTATACTGCAGACAAAAACTGCAGAAAATTTAAATGTAAAATATCATTATATTTACATAATCAAAGAAGCCTGAATGTTACATTTTTCTGCTGCTTTTACTTGTTTAATCAGCTTTCCAAATGCTAGCAATCTGGCAGCTGTACAAGACACTTACATAATCTTCAGACTACCCATTACTAATGCCATAATCAGTTTTAAATGGCCTGAAATGAACAGTGAGTCAGTCTAACAGTTAAAATGGAGAAGAAGAGCTGGGCTAAATATTCTTACAGCATATATTGGTTAGCTTGTAAATGTGCACCAATAATGAAACATTTTCTGGTTTTATCATCTCTGTAGCACTGCAAGATTTGAAAAGTCTCCTTCTGTTTTAATACCATTTTAGTGTAGTTAAATCATCTAATAAAAACAGGAATATTTTAAGTTCTGAGAAAAAAGCCATATGCTGCTATTATGCTTTACATTTTGATTTATCATGACTAGGCATGTTTAGAATATATAAATAATAGAAAATATCCATCCATCCATTATCCAACCCGCTATATCCTATCTACAGGGTCACGGGGGCCTGGTGGAGCCAAACCCAGCCAACACAGGGCACAAGGCAGGAAACAAACCCCGGGCAGGGTGCCAGTCCACTGCAGAATAGAAAATATAAATCAAATATTCAATCTAGTGTTTAATGTGTCAGATCTATTATGATAAATAAACATAACCTGAGACTGTGGAATTAATAATTCAGAAAAAATGAAAGACATAAAACTGAAATCTATAAAAAAAAAGGTTAGTGTGTTCATTATGGATCATTAGTTAAACACTCTGGTAGCAAAGGATTTAACCTTTTGTTTATTATTTTTCTTCAGCTGAGCACCTAGAGCAAGCCTTTTAGTTTAAGTACTAAGCATATTAAATTTAAACTATTCCATGTTATATGCAAATGAATGGATATTTTCTTCAATAACTTTGAGTTAAAATTTTTTCAACATGTGGTAATTATTAAGTCTCAATATGCTTTGGATGAGTTCTTTTTCTAAATAATAATTTATAAAAGCTAGCTTAATTTGCTGAAGAAACTAGTTTCTGCCTTTTCAGCTCAGGTTATTTTTAGGCAGTGGCCTTCACTAAGTACTTCACACATAAACATATTTGCAAATATTTTTCAATGATAGTAAAGTATATAATATTACAATCTTTATATACATATACTGAAATGAACAGAAAGTGATTAATATCTTTTGTTAAAATGTAAGTAGTATTATGATAACAAAAATTCTATTAAAATGAGTATTAAGATATGGACAGTTGACAAAGAGGTTAAAAAGAAAACAGAAACTCCACTCATTCACCTTTCTAGAGAAAATAAACCTCTGGCACATTGAAGATCAGATACAAACAGCTGACCTTCTCCTTCTAGGTTTTCTACAATGTCTTAAGAACAAGCTCAAATCTGCAAGTGTATAAACTTTGTTGTCGTTGTGTTGGTTGACATTTAATCATCAGATTCCCAACTGCTCTGACATCTGTTTCTACTGATGGAAACAGTAGGTTGGAAAAAGGTTGTGGCACTAAATATTACAGTAGGACATCAGCAAGAGATAAGAGAAGTGGGGTATTAAGTGTCCAAAATGATTGTTAAGATCTTCAACAAAAAACTAATAGATATTCCAATATGACCCGCTTAATCAGCAATTCTAATAAGGAATTCTGGGTAATCTAGTGAGTCTTTATCTTAGAATTAAATGCTGAGACTGACGGGGCATCCTTTACAGTAGCTGGCAGACCATTTCACAGCTTGTGAGCCCTGTAGCTAAGGGCTTGACCTACACTGTAGTTTTTCTTATCCTTGAAATTTTTAGAAGACAAACATCAAAATATACAGCCTGTTATGTACACTATTCTTTTAAGTGAAAGGAACCAAATCCAACTAAAACTTTGAATGCTAGGAACATCTGGAATTGGCGTTCAGGCAAATGTTGCAACTTAAGAGCAGGAGTTATATGATTGTGCTTCCTAGTCTTAGCAATTATCCATGAGGAAGTAATGTGAATTATCTGAAAGCTAAGCTGAAAATAGGACAGATTTAATGAGCTGAGTCCAAGTGTTCATTTTTCCTATAAGGCAAACGTGACACTTTTTGCAATTAAAACATCTGGTTCAACAATACTGTTTTTTTTTTGTTTTCTTGACTCACACTGTCTTTCTCCTTAATAGCAGCAGAGACAAATTAGATAATTATACTTATTGCTTTGGATGGTGGAAAAGTGGTTAATGCTGCTGCACAGTATATGGGATCGGTTCAGGCCTGGTCACTGCCTGTGTGGACTTTATATGCATGGATTTCCTGTTGTACTCCTGCTTTTTTTTATAAATAAATGGATGAGGTTAACTAGTAACGCTATATTGGCCCAGAAAGAGTAAGCATGTCTGATGTCCCATTCAAGCTTTTCCTTGCTACAATCCTGTAGTGGAAAGCGGGCTCAGAAGGTATGAATGGGTAAATGTGTAAGTATCTGTGATATTAAGTTATGGTTAGGTGCACTGGCGATCCTAAATTGTCCCTAGTGTGTGCTTGGTGTGTGTGTGTGTGCCCTTTCGGTGGGCTGGCGCCCTGCCGGGATTTGTTCTGCCTTGCACCCTGTGTTGGCTGGGATTGGCTCCAGCAGACCCCGTGACCCTGGGTTCGGATATAGCGGGTTGGAAAATGACTGACTGACTTGAAGCTTTCCCTTGCAGTTTTGTTTGTTTTAAAATATATATTCAATGCAAAAGTGTAATCTGATCCATTTTCCAAAACACTAACATAAACAATGAAAACCTTTTCTGGTGCTTGAATGCTTAAACATAATGTGAATATGTGTTCTTGAATAGACTGAAGAGTGAAAGCACTGAAAATGGTGACTATTTACCCACTGTGGCCGAACACAGACACAACTGCCATAGACACAGTTCCAAATTAAGCAAAGTTATTTTATTTTATAACAATATCTTGACTGGCTTTAGATTAGTCCACACAGCACAGCCTAATAAATCAAATGCCTTTCTGTCTCCTTCCATCTCCCTGACAAAGACAAAGTGGCTTTTTTTTTTTTTTTTGAAGGGGCCTGGGAACCCTTCTGGTGCCACAACATTGCACGCTGGAAGCACTTCCAGACCAGGTATGGACAATGATCCCCTCCAGCTCCCCCTGGCAGCATTCAAGTACCGACCATCCGGTCCACAACTCCCATCATACCCTGTGAGTGTACAAATGGGAGCTCCACCAGGGGAATGCTTCTACCCCATGTATCAGAGGAACATATGACCATGGGGAGCATACATCCTCTGCCGTTCCACTATGGCCTCCCAACTGGGAAAGGTACTGACAGCCAACCCATCCATCCATTTTCTCTCATCATGGCATCCCGGTCAGCCAAGCAATTGCCCTCCATCCTAGTAAGGATGCCCATCCATCCACTACAGCACTCACACACACCATATGCACATCCTAATCCTACATGCCAAAGTGGCACACACTTTCAATAATCAAAAAAGATCTGTAATGCGTTTCTTCAAAAATGTTTGTTGTCTGTAGTGTGTTTGAATTTGCACAAAGCATTTTTCTATCCTTCTCAGGTTCACTTTAAAATTGGCCACAAATGCTCCTTTTGTTAGCCATATTGTAGACCCACCCTTAAGTGTAGAAATTGAATTTTATTAGGTTCTTAAGTGTGGCGATAGTTACTTGTTACATCTCACTTTAACACTATATAACAACACCCATGATTTTATGCAGCTTTTTCGCACTGCTTGGATTTACCTTCATTTATGGTTCTTGCACCAAATATCTCAATGTCTCAATGAACCAAAGAAAATTCTACTGTCTGGTTTAGCAGAAGTATGAATTTCACTATTTAAATAAATTAAAGTTACAAGGTGGCTTGTACTTATGAAAACAATGATTTACTAAAATCAAACCATGCAAAAACTGTACAGCTGGAAATGACATTCTCCATAGTAATTCTGATCCTGAATTTCACATTAGAGCCTGCAGGGCAATTGAAAACCCGCAGAATGAGGGCAGAAAAAAATGTAAACAAGAAGCACAAAAAAAGAACATTTTTATTCTTATTTGACCATTGGACTCAGTTTATGAGCTTCATTGGTATGACAAACAGATCAAATAGCCATTAAAGAGCTAAAATCTGAAAGCCCACTCTTTAAATGATCACGTCTCTACATGTCAGAACAGAGCTAATAAGTTTTCATTTAATTTTTCAATTTTGTTCCTGGAATGTTACGTAGTTTCGTAGATCTTTCCTTAAATGTCATGATATGGCAATCTGCTAGTTGTTCGGAAGATTCTTTAGTCTCTAATTGTGTCAAAAATCTTTCAATATGGAAGGCTGCAGTTTCAGTTGTGAGTGTTTTGAGAGTGCTGATTATGGTTTCGACTTCTTCTCATTTATTGAACTTTGATTTTAGTACTGTACTAGGGGGCTCTGCCCCCTGCTCTCTTCACTCGCCCACCCCCGGGTTTGGTTTACCGGATATACAATTTAAAGAGATTGTTAGTTTCATGGGAATTGTTACATATGCATTATTTTTCACTTTTACTTTAAAACTTTTGTAAAAACAATACAGCCCCGGGCGTGGTTACATCTCTTTCTCGCAGGATGTATAACGCTGCTCACGTTGTCATTGGGGGGTGCAGCTGAATGCATGCTGGGTTTCTGCTGCTGGTGAGCTGCATGTTTTGCTTGTCGCTTGTCGTTGTTTTAAGAGCTGGGAGCAAGTTAGGCATGTGTATCGCGCCAACGTTTTTTTTTTGATCCTTTCGAATTCCACTGCTTTCATAATCTCTAACCTGCTCTGCATGTGTACAGTGCCAACGTTTTTGAATGTCTTTATGAAGTTCTACTTTGTCTTTTACTCTTTGTCTTTTAATTCTGAGCCCTATTGGATGTGCTTTTTTTTCACTTCCACTTGTTCCAGGCTGATTATTACTTTCCTTATTTTCTGTGTTTGCACCTAGATTATTCTTTTTCTTTTTTTGCATTTTTTTCTCTCCAACACTTTTGGGTCTGTTTTCTCCGCGCTGCTCTTTCTTCTTGGCGTAGTTGTTGACATTTTATCTATAACGTGTTGTCCTTATACGCTTTATATGCGCTGAGAGCCCTGGACCTGTGTGTGCTCAAAGCCTTGACACAACTGAGTGTTGGTCTGATTTGATATTGGTTCTAAGTAGGGTATGTCTTGCAAGAATCTCATGTTCTACATCCCCACAAGACGGTCCTGGGTCAATCTCTTGGCACAAAGTCTCATGTTTAAGGTCCCCGCGAGACGCTCTGTGGCCTATCTCTTGCTGGTCTTTTAAGTGTCTTCCGTGATCTTCACGTGAAGATCACGTCTCGTCTCCCTAGTCTTTCCCTCCCAGGATTTTTTTTTATAATAGACTGTATAGGATATCGTACCTGCCTCCCACCCTGCCTGACTAGATATAGGTGTTTCCAAGTTAATTCTTCAACTAAAACAAGATTCAACAGCTCTCTGCCTTCCTTACTGCCATAAGGAGGACATGTCTTTTCAATATGTAAACCATGAGTTATTCATAATTATACTATGCATGTTATTTTTAAGAATAGTTATTTAATGTACATGTCCAACAATAATACTGACTGAAATTCTATATTTGGCTTATTACCTGCCTTGCACCCATCTCTGCCAAAACAGAGTCCTCTTCTAAGCTGTAGGCAACAGATGAAATAATATGCCTTATTTAGAGGCATACAGTATGTTTGTGATTTTTAAAATAGTTCATGCATTTAAGGATACTCAAAAATGTTCCAAAGGAAAGAAATAATTCTATACAATACTTTGGAAGAATGAGTTCTGCAGAAATTAACAGTAAAATGTTGTTCATGTGAAATGACATCATGGAACATAAAGTGCTGCCAGTTGCATGTGACATATTACATGCATTCAATCCAAAATCCTGAACTGTTCTCTGTCAAAAAAAACACAAATCTGTCTCCTTGGTACCTATCTAATGGAAAAAGTAAAACGGTCAGGACGTAACAGTCCAAAAATGCTGCTGTAATCAACATTCTGTAGCACATTACCACAACATAAAGTGCATGAAAGCCATTTTCTTATTATTACTAACCTTTTAGGGGATGGAAGAATGCAGATGCTTTTGAAGATTTGACCACTTTTTACTTCAAAGTTCTTTTTAAACGAGGGGGTGGGGTGTTGCTGTTGCTAACATAACGTTTCCTTGATTTGAAACTTATTTATTTAGTAACACAAAAGTCCTGAATATTTTCCAGTAAAACTGCTGTCCTAGCATTTGCATTATTGGCCTTGAGGCATTTGCAGCCTTGTGCTGAGATCTGAGAGTACTTATTTGGTTTTATACAGTATATGCTGTCAAAATGTATGCAGTCTCAAAGCCACACAGTGCAATTTATCTTTTTTCAATCAGAGGCCTAGTATCTACTTTATTCCATCCCACTGTAATCCAAACTGGATTTAAATGTCCTTTTCAAGGGAAGGGATAATCCAGGAAGAAAGGCGTCTGGCAGCTATAAATTCCCACCAGGCTAATTCTTCCTTCATTATAGCTTTCCTCTTCCGACCCCCTTCATTGATCTTGAGAGTCACCCCGTGTTAAAACAAAGGTAGGGGTTGGTAAATGGTAGCCTATGCCTTGAGACCTCTAAACTAGTTTTAAGAGTTACAGCAGCCATTATCAGTGCGGCAACCGTAACAGCATCAACAGGATATCGAGCACCCAAAACTGGTAATCACTTTTGTGATCAGCTTTTAGGAATGGGATAAACAGACACAAATAAATAACACACTTAACCATTTATAAAATCTCTAAGTGGAACGAATAAAATGTGCGCAGAAAATGTCTGATAACCTTCACCCATGCATGATCCCCTTATCCTAGGTGAAGCTTGACAGTTGTAATCATTTATAAATTTTCCTATTGACTATGCTGCGGGGTTTCGTATTATACTAATATTTAATACTGTGGACAGTGTCAAAATCTCCTTTCTTTTTGGACAAGTTTGGTGTGCTTGAAAATGTTTTATTTTTTTTTGATTTGTTGAAGTTGTTTTCATTGGATGTTGTCAAATGTTGTGTTACGCTGGTATCAATGGATGCTACACAGTAGCAATGCTGTGTTGAGCGCATCTTTATAAAGAAAACTTAAAGGCTTTATTGTGGTAAGAACTTCAAGTTTCTACTTTAAGCATTCTTTTCAGCCATGATTCTTGCCTTTCCCTTTTTACTAAGAGCATGTTTATTTAACCCTTGCTAGTCTTTTGGTTTTGATTTTTGTCTGATCAAATTTAAGATAATTGCCAAAAACTGCTTTCTTAGAATGATGTTGTGGCCAATGCCACTACCTCACAGCACCAAGGTCCTGGCTTTAAATTCTGGTCCAAGTGCTGCCTGAATGGAATTTATATGCTCTGCCCATGTCTGAGTGGGTTTTTCTTTGCTTGTTCCATTCTTATATTGCAGATCCTGTAGACCCCTGTACTACAGGTAGATATTTTTGAGGAAGTTTAGTATGAATGAGAGTGGGTGTATGCACGATTGTGCCTTGTGAAGGACTGGCACTTTGTCTCAGCTTAGTTCTCACCTGTCTGAACATGCCGGGACAGGTTCAGATGCCCATCTCCCTGAAATAGATTAAGCAGGTTTATAATGGATGACAGTCTCACTACTCTCTTCTATTGCGATGAGTTTCTCCATGCTACAGGACCAGCATTCCTTGGGGATGCACAGAACAATGAGCACTGGCTGTCCTTGATGCCTGCTAAGTTGTAATAAATGAAGAGCTGAAAAAAAATAATTTTGACAATATTGTATATTCTGCGGTGGGTTGGCACCCTGCCCAGGATTGGTTCCTGCCTTGTGCCCTGTGTTGGCTGGGATTGCCTCCAGCAGACCCCCGTGACCCTGTGTTCGGATTCAGCGGGTTGGAAAATGGATGGATGGATGGATATTGTATATTTCTATTACTTTTATAAGGTATCATTACTTCCACAGCTGAAGTATTGAATCGTGCGAGGGGACAGCTGCTTCAGCTCATGCAACATTCAGATATGTGGATTGCTTTGCTAATAAAAGAAACTAAACTAAAAGATCTTTGGAGTCAGGAATTTAATCTGCTCCCCAAACAAAGGATTTGTTTCCTGTGGCAAACAAAAAGACTTATTTTTGTAACATGCATTCTTTTCACATCAGGTGACCTTGACATTTTGTAAAGAAACCATTTTTTTTTCCATCTTTAAATGTCTGTTTAATTGAAAAACTAAAGAGAAAATAAGTAAGTCATGGTGAAAGTGAGTCATTCCACCTAAATGGTCTCGCCCGCTAATGTTGGAGTTTGCTGGAAATTAAACAATTAACAACAACTTTATCTATATTGTGTCATTCATTGTGAGTGCCACAATACTATGCAGAATAAACAATAATGTGATAAAAAGGAAGATAATATGCCAGTTTTGATATAAGATGAATGACATAGCCGAAGGAACATTAGGAATATCTAGCAAATGCCTATAATTATATCAGAGTTTAAAACAAAAGAGTTGATTAACTGCACAAATGAAACCTGCAGCCACCAAGCCTCATTATTAAGGTATTTCAGATCTTAACCTCATAAACACATAAACATCAGGCCAACAGTCATCAGCTAAAGGGTTGTCTTTTTTCATATGCTACTGTATAAGCTTGTGAAATAATTTTGCGTCCTGGAAATAACTACTTGAACTAAAATTTTATGCTTCGAAGTCACATGTAGCTTTTTAAATAAGTAGCACTTGGTATTTCTGAAGATTTCCATTCTTCATAGAAAGTTCATGAAGTAATCAAACTGCTTGGTTACATTGGTTGTGCTATTTTGATGCATGATGGCCATGTTATGAAATGCCTTGCAGGTGAAAAAATGTAAAAGAAAAATGTAAGCATGTCAAAACCTGAGCCATTTAGATATCACCCTGCATTGCTGGCTAGATGTTAACCCTCAATTGTGCATGTAGACATTTAAAACAAAATAACTTTACTAATAGCAATTTGTATGTGAAATGATCGAAACAATGTGTTGCCCTAGGACAAAATTAATGGCCATTTTTTATTGGTTACGAGAGCCCTTAAAAGTCACAGCCAGTCTTGGACCTTAAGTTCATTTTATAGTAGAAGAGAATAAAGTATGGCTCTAAAATTGGAATCAAATGATTTAATTCAAGCTACTATTAATTGATTATTGGGACAGTTCAAATGAAAACAATTCAAATGCAGTGTGAAAATGATGCCTGGCTGGCAGGTGGTTGCCAGGGACAAGGGCACTACTAGGATGGTACAAATGCTGGGAGGGACAGAGAGAGAGAGAATGGCAGACAGAAATGACCTACACATACCAGTGCAGAAGTAAAGGGGGGCCTATAGGTGGTAGTGTTGTCTGTAGTTGTACCCTAGAAGGCCATAGGCAGGGGTACCAGAACATGTGTGAGGTAGAGATGGCCAGTGTGGAAGAATATTGCACCACTGAAAGATCACTAAGGGCAGGCAATCCAGAATTGGCCAGTGGAAAAAAAGCCAAAGTTGGCAATGGCTTCTAGCTGTTACAGGGTACTTGGTCCAAGAAGAAAATACAGGGAACTGAGAGCTAGGAAGTTGCCTTGGAGGCTTGGCCCCCAGCTAACTAAATGTAATTATTATTATTATACCCCAGAACGGGAGCAGCTGAAAGAAGAAGAAGAAGAAGTAAATGACAACAGAGCACTCAGAGATGTAGGAACAGAAGGATGCATTAGATGGACTTTAATTCCTGAAAAAAACAAGATCGCTCTTTGGGTTTAAAGCCACGTCATAGGATAACTGTGTACAGAGTATGGAAGAAAAAGAGGATGATCACTTGATTGGAGGGAGGATAGGAAGAGACTAGGGTTTTTGGAACAGACAGAAAGAGATTGCTGTGGACACATAAAGGTGCTTGAGGATACCTGTAAACACATTTAAACCCGGAGACGATCAAAGTCACAAAAAGTCATCATCAGGATAAGCAAGGGTCAGAAATCCATGAGAGCCAATCAAAACCAAGAAAGCAGAAACCAAAGGGAAAAGACAAAATCAATAGTCAAATGTACAAAACAGATCATAGCCAGAACACAAATCCTACAACTATGGCCTACTTGCTTGAAAGCCAACTATCGCTAAGAATAACTAAGGGTTTAGTATCCACCAATTGATAAAGCAGAGCTAAACTGTCACCATATTTACAGTATATTGACACTTCCTGTGACATCATCAGCATGGCAATTGAAGGCACATGATCAAATTGAAAATTGACAGAACCACACATATAAATCAGACTAATACTACAGAAGTAGGAGGTAAGTAGAAGAATGGGTAAGTGAGTAAGCCCTTCCAACACATATACAACAGTTTTTAACCATAAACGTAGACCGGCAACAGGTTTGTTGTTTTCTTTCTGTTTCTTTTGTAGTTTTTTAAAAGACATGCCACCAAAATGTTTGCCTCCTTGGTATACTTCTAGATGAAGTGGACTGGCCATCAGAGCCCCCTACTGTGCTTGTAATTCTGCTCTGTATCAGAAGGGAAGGCTCCCTACAAACCTTTTAAAAAACTGAGACTTGGAAGACATCTTATTAACCTTACAGATTCACATTCGGTGTTATCGTGTTTCTGGCCAGCAAAACAGTGGTCTCAGTTAGGGAGAGCCATGATGCCATACTGTACAGCAAAGACAGATCTAAGACAACTGATGTGTTTTTTTTCTCCTTTGAACAGGGAGTAGGGAAACCTCTTTTTTATAATAATACTGTCATAGTGAAGGAGGTTTGGAGGCTTTCTTCACTTTCTCCAAAATCCTTCCTAAGTTTTCAACAAATTATGTGGCTTCATGAAGACTCTCAAAAACAGACTACTTGGGTCCTAACAGTAAAAGGAAAGGTCTGAAGCCCAGGAAAATTGTTATTTCCATATTTATTTAGGTAAGGTTTCTTTCTAATTTGTCTTGAAACCTCCAAAAGAAGTGTGGCTTGGTTGATATGGTACATTTAATGCCACACCTCAATCCTAATGCCAAACCAGCCTTTCCCTAAGAAGTTATTCCAGCATATACATGCTTGGATTTTAAAGTGAATAATGACTCAATTACCAAATAGACCTGCAACAGAATTCACTTCCAGGCTTTTCTTCAAAGTGCACAATCAAGCATGAAGCCCGCTAAGCTAAACAACTGTATGTGCTTGCCCGTGGCACCTATTTTAGAGGATCTTGGAAAAAAAGCAACATCTGAGGCTTGTATATAATTAATTTTTCAAATCCTGTTTATTCTTGTGTAAGGATGTAGAGGCCAACAGCCTATGTATGTAAAGCTGGAATCAGTCCTGGATGTAGTGCCAGTACATTGAAGGCCACACTCACTTATACACTCTCACTCTTTTTAGTCTCCGATTAACTATGATACATGTCATTGGATCGAAAACCAGAATACAGTAATCCCTCGCTATATCGCGCTTCGCCTTTCGCGGCTTCACTCCATCGCGGATTTTATATGTAAGCATATTTAAATATATATCGCGGATTTTTCGCTGCTTCGCGGGTTTCTGCGGACAATGGGTCTTTTAATTTCTGGTACATGCTTCCTCAGTTGGTTTGCCCAGTTGATTTCATACAAGGGACGCAATTGGCAGATGGCTGAGAAGCTACCCAGCTTACTTTTCTCTTTCTCTTGCGCTGACTTTCTCTGATCCTGACGTATGGGGATTGAGCAGGGGGGCTGTTCGCACACCTAGACAATACGGACGCTCGTCTAAAAATGCTGAAAGATTATCTTCACGTTGCTATCTTTTGTGCAGCTGCCCGGTGCTTCGCATACTTAAAAGCTCGAAGGGCACGTATTGATTTTTGCTTGAAAAACAAACTCTGTCTCTCTCTATCTCTCTCTCTCTCTCTCTTTGTCTGCTCCTGACGGAGGGGGTGTGAGCTGCCGCCTTCAACAGCTTTGTGCCGCGGTGCTTCGCATACTTAAGCCAAACAGCCCTATTGATTTATTTGCCAGAGATTGTTTTCTCTATCTATGTGACATTCTGTGCTCCTGACACGCACTCCTTTGAAAAGGAAGATATGTTTGCATTCTTTTAATTGTGAGACGGAACTGTCATCTCTGTCTTGTCATGGAGCACAGTTTAAACTTTTGAAAAAGAGACAAATGTTTGTTTGCAGTGTTTGAATAACGTTCCTGTCTCTCTACAACCTCCTGTGTTTCTGCACAAATCTGTGACTTAAGCATGACAATATAAAAATAACCATATAAACATATGGTTTCTACTTCGCGGATTTTTTTATTTCGCGGGTGGCTCTGGAACGCAACCCCCGCGATGGAGGAGGGATTACTGTACACAGAGAATGTCCACACATACATGAGGAGAATAAACAGGATCCAGACATATTTTCTGGTCTAGATTTTGAGCCAGGATTCTGGAGATGTGTGTCAGCAGTTCTGTTAACTTGCTGTGAATGTACATCTTCTAACAGGTCCCATTCCATCATTACCTTGCAGTTTCCAAATTGACGGACAGTGTTAGCAGAAGGGTATGATCTCAAACATCCTTCCATCCATTCTCACAAATCTGCTTATCCTGATCTGTGTCATGGCTGAGGCTAACAGTGTTATCCAGATATCCTGGAAATCATCTGCACTACAAAAGTGTTTTAAGAGTAACTAGATTTTTATTGATCTCTTAATATGTTTGTAACCACAGTGACTCCTGTAGTACTTTGCAGTCTTTGATTTTTCATTGAGTTGCATTTTCATGTTTAGGGATGCTGTTTTGCCTAAAGGGACATATTGTGGTTTTCCATCTGCTTCCTCACTTCTTCCTTTTTATTTCATTTTAGACCGTTCAACTGAAGTGAATTATCTAAGCCAAGGAGAGTACTGCAGAATAATACTGAGTCACAGTAAAACATTTTTTAATTTGCTATCACTGTAGGACTCTTTAAAGGCAAGATGAACACCCTCAAAATAAAGCTCAGGAACATCTTCCTAAAATGTTCATCTTGTTACTATTGCTGTGTTCATTTTTTGCATTCATTCTTAGTTAAGCCTTTGGTAAAAGAGTGGGTAATGACTAAATGTCATCTTTGTGCTTATGCAAATGAGTTGACCCCTATATGGAGTATTTCCATCTGTACATACAATTCTTGTGTGTTAAGAGAGGCACTTTCACTCCACTTCTGGAAGTCAAGACGCAGACTGTTATGCTTCAGTCAGGATCCCCCCCACCTCCAGTTGGGGTTCAAATGTCTCCTTTATATCGGTTTTGTTCATTTATATGTTGATGTTATTGATCTTTTAGTTGCTATACATTTATGTATCTTTTTCTATGTGCCATGTGTTTTGTGGGTGATACTCCAAGAGGTGGGGTCACCTGCTTATCACTGTCAAGGGACTGCCGTCTGTGCACTAAAAGCTGAGGGAAACTCACAGTCCCTTGTGGTTCATTGAATGCGGTTGTGGAGTTGGTGAGTTTCTATCATGATTATTCTGTGGTTTTGTGAATTACTGGATTTTCAAGCTCTACTCTGTTTTTCAACTATATTAGATTTGTGTTTTGGGACATTGTTTGCTACAGGATTTGACAATTTCAGCCAATTCCTTCTTTGCCTTTTGTGCTGTTTGGATCTTTGATTATTACAGAGCATTTTGTTGAAAATAAATATTTTATTTATAAAGATTTTATGTTTTTCCTCTAGTTACTAAGCTGGGGTTTGATGGTTTGCCCCACCTAGCAGGCATTTTAAGTCATTTTTGGGACTTATTGTGCTAAGTAACCTCAAGTTCATGACACAGACATCCTCAGATCCTTTTGTTTTCCTTTGAAGAGCAAGTGTGTGTTTATGTACAATTGCACTGGGCGGTGGACTGGTATTATTAGCATTCATTATTACATTTTTGTAAATTAATTTGAAACTATTTTGTTTTCTTGCTACATAAATATAGGTTTTTGGTTTCACAGAATTGAATTCTGTTATTGCTTTTTTGGCTAGAATGTCATTCTAAGATTGTTATCAAATTTTTATTTTCCGATGCCATCTTGGATTCATGTATGCCTCCATTTTGTGAAGTTGTTTTTGCTTTGTCTCTAGGCAGTCAAATCAGAAGTACACAGTTGATGACTTTCTGGATCACGGGTTTAAAGGTCATGAGAAACACTTTCTATTTATCCCAGTTTATGGTATCATCAAAAGAAATCTCCTGTGTTGTTATTAGTGTTCTTTTTTGCGTATTATTTATTTTTTTGGCTTCAACTACAGCTTTTGAATAGTGTTAGGTTTCTGATGTAAGATAGGACTGACTACCGGTGATGATCTTTTGCTTGCATTTTTTTGACGTTTCTTCTCCCTGTCAGAAGCATATATGGAGCCCCTAGGTTCTCCCCCTCAGTTTCTGGAACACACACTGGTTGAGATATAAAAATGACACCCCTTGGTGTCCATAGCATGCTGGGGGGGGGGAATCCAGGGTGCACGCCACTTGAGTTTCAGAAACCTTGCCCTTTGGTGTTCACAGCACACACACCCCTTAACTTTCACAAATGGCCTCCCACCTTGGTCGCCTAATGTATTGATGGTCTCGGCTCCTGGTCACGTCCATTATTTAACGTTGCCTCTTTACCTTGTCATACATAACAGAATCACATCCAGAGCTTGTTCCAGCCTTGTGTCCAATGTTACCAGGAAAGGCTGCATGCAGCTTTACAGTATATGACTCTGTAATGAACATTAGGAAGATAGAAAGTTGACGGATGGGCACTTCTTAACACAATTTACTGTATATTACCACTTTTATGGAAAAATAGCTACAGTTCCTGTAAAAAGCATGTGTTTTATATTAAAGAGAGAAATACAACTGCTTTGTGAATCATAGTGTTTTTTCATTTTCTACTGTATTTCTATTTTATTCTGCATCACATTTTGCTCACCCACTCCAGAAAGTCCCTTTTTTATTCTCTAAGGTTACTTTGCATAAATAAGTGTGTACAGTAAAATGGTTTATATGTTGGGCTCATGTTGCCATTTTGTTTTATATTCTGCATGTTAATTGATGTGGCTCTGCTGTCCTTGCTACTTTTTTTAACTTCTATTAGTATCTGTCCAGCAAGCTGCAACGTACAGTATATGATAATGGCTATAGAGTGGATATTTATATCTTTTTGTAAAGTATGCTGTAAAAAATTTAGCAAACATCATTTTATCTATGAACTGGATGTAATGTGGATAGGTGTTTATTTTTTTTTACAGATACATTATATTATCATTTTTTTAGATAATGGAATAACTGTATAAATGTGGGTTTTTTTGGTACAACTACATCTTTATTAAATGATATTTTTGCTGAAACGAGTCAATGTATCCCATATATGTGCCACTACCAACAAATACAGTTAATATGCAATACAGACTGAATGGTTAGATTCAGGGTTGCCTATGGAAGAGTATGCTAAACACTGACATGAGGTCCAGAGTTAACGCTGTTCTCTTCTGGGCACAGGAGAATTATGTAGAAACAGAGATGTGTATTTATAAAGGGAGACATCAAACATGTATGAAGTGAAATTATGCTGCCAGTATTCCGCTAAAATATATTTTTGATATAAAAAATTCCATATTGTCATTCCTCAAATATTTACTTTAAATTTACTCATTGCTGTCACTAATGCAACCACCACTTAATGTCTATGGGAGTTGTTTTTAGGAAAAAAAACAGAGGCAGTACACTCTTTGAGCCCAAAGGCAAACATACCTGTCAATTCTCCACCTAGAAACAAAGTAAAATAAATCATCAGAAGGTCTATTAGGGCTGCACATTACTCTGATTTTAATTATGTTGGTTTGAGATTACATTTTTTTGCTGCCCTTCTCCCTACTGCTCCTTTTCCCTTGAGCATCTTTATCTCAATGATTTATTTTAACCTTCTTTCACTTGCATCCTGTCTTATTTTCCTGTAACAGGGATATGGTGCCAAAGTTTCAGTGTAATGCGGATGGCGCCATTCACATTGAGTATCGTATACCATAAGTTGTTATGTCACTACACAGCAAAATCTTGTACTTCTGACTGATTATAATGTTAATGATTTTATGAGATTATGTATTCCCAGTAGTGGCCTCAGACCTTTGCTGAATATTAAAGTAGGATTCCCTTTTTGCGTTTTAGTTCTGCTCCATCTCCTTGTTTTGGCTTCCTGATCATCATTCATACTGTTTTGCAACACTTCATATTTGTACAATCCATCTGGGTCGATATACACAATAATAATATCTTTTCTTTTTGACAGCAGAATGTCATTTGTTACCTGAGTGGCAGATCTTGAGCATCTAGGATCTGGCAAGAATCATAGTTAAGAAACCAAAGTGCACTTCATAACCACCTAATCTTTTCAAAATCCTAAATATTAAAAGCAACAGCAAAATACAGAAATCAAGGAATGTGTTTAGTGGATAGCTGAGCCAGTTCATCTTTTTATTTCTTTTATCTTTTGGGCTCATCCAGTTTAATTTTGATCAAATGACTTATCACTTCCATTGCTAGACACACTTTGTGTTACTCTAGGAAGGGAGTATATCCTCGTGTTTGTTAAATTACCAGCATTAGCACATAAATCGAGGGACTTTTCCTCAGATAGACTGTTCAGACTTCTGCTTTCTTTGAATGATGGACTACCTCTGATACTTGTTACAACCTTTTCTTTGTTTTATTCTTTGTTTGCAAAAGCAGGCATCACTTGTAAGCTATGTTTAAGCTGATTTGTACGCAGGAGCTTTATTAATCGGCAGGTACTCAATTCAAGTCTTTTTATGTATGATTGGGAAAAGTAAGCTCTTCTTTGCTTGTCTATAGCATATTACAAAACTAACAATTTTCACAAGAACAGGTTTGGGGAATAGTCCGACAATGCTTTTGAATCCACATCACTAAATTTCTCTAAAATGACATCTTGTCAAGTTTTGAATGACCCCAAAGTACTCCTGTTTATCATGTCATGTTGTTGTTTTTCATTTTATTCATTAGTTTCTAATTTCTTTTTGATGTATATGAACAAATCTGTATCCTCATATGTGACAGCTCCATGGTATAATTCAGAATTATGGTCTATAAAAGCAGCTGGCCGATGCTTTGAGAGAATGTCATGTAAGACTGGATTCACTGTGCATATCCAGGCTTTCTCTGACCATCAGAGGGCTTACAGAGGTGCACTAACTGCAGCCTAGAACAATCATTATGGCAAAATAACAGAAAGTGGCCAAGATGACCCAAGGGTTTTGTTCTCTGTAATTAATTAACTGTTTCAACCTCCATCTGGCCTAATTACCTCATCTGCTAAAGTCTATGAAAAAAGATCTAATTAAACTAAAATAAAACCATCTTCCTTTTATATCTGTCCCTGTCTTTTCCACTCTATTCAGCTCCTTTTCTGAATTTTCACCATTCACATCTGCATTTGTTAATGACCTGCTTTGTAAGATGAAGCCAATTACTTATGTACTGGACTCCATCTGAACTACAATTCTTAAATCCTGCCTTCATGCCATAATCCCGACTCTTACAACAATAATCAATACATCCCTCGACACTGGGTTTGTGCTAGCCACTTTTAAAATCGCTTCTGTAACCCCCAATGTTAAAAAGACTGGTCTTGATGCTGACCATCTTGACCATTTTCTCTCACTTACCTTTTCTGTCAAAAGCTCTTGAGCGTGTTGTAGCCTCCTAGCTCAGCAATTACTTTACTTCTAATAATTTGATGGAACCCTTTCAGTCTGTTTTCAGAGCGCAGCACAGCTGTGAAACTGCCCTGCTTCAAGTAACCAATGATTTGCTTATAGTAGCAGACTTTGGACAAACCAGTTATTCATTCTGTTAGACCTCACTGCAGCATGTGGTGCTCTCAGACATTACATTCTACTGTCCAAAATTGAGAACATTCTGGGAATCTCTGGCATTGTCCTCTGATGATGTAAATCCTATCTAACTGATAGGAAAGAGTTTGTTAGTTTTGGCAACAGCAGATCCAGCTCAGCACCAGTCACAGAAGGAGTTCCTCAGGGCTCTGTCCTCAGCCCTCTGCTCTTCTGTATGTATAGTGCACACTTCCCCTTGGCCATGTTATTCATAGATTTGGACTGGGTTATTATTTTTCTGGAGATGATACTCAACTCTATTTCAGTGTTAAAAGTGAAATTTCGTCAGAGCTTTCTCAACTTACAACTTGCCTCAGTGAAATTAAAACTCCAGCAAACTGGCACTAAGGCACAACTTACGAAAATTAGCTCCTTTTCAGTCACTATTGAAGGTCATCTCATTAGACCTCCATCTAATGCAAGGAATCTTGTTGTCATGTTTGATTCCTCCCTTTCTTATTCCACCCACATAAACCACATTAAGAAACTTTTATTACTTTCACCTTCGTAACATATACCGTGGTCGCTCATTCCTCTCCTTTTCTAATGCTGAGGAACATGCCCATGCTTTTATCACATCGATTATTGTAACTCCCTTCTGGTAGGTGCCACTTCTGATCTTGTATTACAGCTCCAGTTGATTCAAAACTCTGTTGCAAGAGTCCTAAAACGATTCAGCAACAGCGAGCACATGACACCCATCTTGCTTCGCCTTCACTGGCTCCCTGTATCTTACAGGATTGAATATAAAATTCTATTATTAACCTAAAACACTTTAAATGACCTTGCATTGGACTACATCAGTAACCTTCTCCATCACTATGCTCCTGTTTAACTGGTAAGCTCTCTAGTGCCCAGACTTCGGAATCAACTTAATCACATTAATGAGATCAGTTGATTCAATTCATTCTTTTTAAAAACAACTTAAAACTCAATCTGTTCAGGAAGGCGTTTAACTTGCTTATAGTAATTTATGTGTGTGTGTGTGTGTGTGTGTGTGTGTGTGTGTGTGTGTGTGCGTGTGTGTTTTATATCACAAGTTATGTTATTTGTTCAGGCATTTCTTTTAGTTTTGAATTTAGTATTTTACTCTGGTTTATTTTTTCTTTTATTCTATTTAATTGTTTGTATATCCTGTATTTATCTGTTTCGTGTTCTGTGCAGAAAATATTTGTGTCCAATGTTACATAAACCCTGCTGTTCTTTCTGAGACCCTTATGAAGCGCCTTGAGCATGGAGAAGGTGTTATATAAATAAAATGCATTACTATTATTATTATTATTATTATTATTAATGTTCTGTATTTAGTGAGTGGTGTAATCTATTCTTGCATTTTGCCTTGTGGTTTGTACTATAGTATTTCTTAGGTGTTAATGATAGTTTGGCCATCTAGCTCTGTGAAGAGGATTACTGTTCTGTTTAGTGTGTTGTAGTTACCCTATTTTTGACCCCATTGCATTGCCAAGGTCTTTTTTGTTGGGGGGGGGGGTTATTTTATTCTTGGGTAGTCAAGGCTGGAAGGTTGTCAAAAAACAGGGCCTCTTAAAGCTCATTGAGGCATTCCTTGTGTGATTTTGGGCTTTGCGAGAAATAAATTGTTGTTGTTGTAAGGTATTCTGCTTACCTATTATTGTGTTTGCTTGCACTTCAATACCCCAGTTATTTACAGGAACCTGATTTCTAAAATGCTACGTAAATCCTTATTCCAATTAGAGAAATCAGGTTATCAGCCTCTGAGAAACCTGATTAATACAGGCAGATTTCTCCGCAAATAATCCAATTATGTAGCCATTTAAAACCCATAACAGGGTTACAGTTAAGGATTTTGTAGTCTACAGATGTCTGTTCACTTTGTCAGCCTCTGTCAGCAGGCATGGGTAGAAGCATCCACAAAATACATTTCCAGAGGCAAATGTCTGGAGATCACATTATTCCTTCTTGTGGCTAGAATAATCTGTTTCAGTATTTCAGAAATCACAAAATTTATGTTGATGAACTGAACATACAGTGCTAAACTCATGAACAAAATCTTGAAAATAGTAGGGTTAAGACATTAAAAGTAACATGCATTAAGTAGTCCAATTACTTCTTAAAGTAATGAATAACCTAACACATATCTGACCAAAGTAAAAATACCTGTGTTATTATTATTCCAGAAGCACTGGGTTATAAGGCAAGAACCCCCCTTCCAGATCCTTTGCAGGGCTTATTTTCACAGTCAAGTAGAAAAGGTAACAGAAACCTATAAATAAAGCGTCAATTTGACTAAACATATTTATAAAACAGAAGAAAATTTGCACAAGTGTAATGCTTATTTTCAAATTCACGGTGGCCAATAATGACGTTTAACTCTTTTCTGCACAGTTTACTAACGTTGGAGCATTTTGCCAAATGAGAACTCCAGAAGATTACTTCTGCATGTAAACACAGATTATTAAGAAAGTTTCTGCCTTAATTGTGTTATTCACCTTAACCTGATTATGTAGCAGCATGTGTTCTGGTGTACCAGATCTGCAAATGTTTAATAATAGATGCCTATATTTCATTTATATGTGCTGTGGACACTTTTTGTGACTGAAGACAGAGAAGAAAATTAAAATTAGTCAAAACCTTTTATTAATACATACCAGGCAAAGGTAAAAATGTCAGAGAAACACAGTCCTAGGACACCGCACTTCATCTGCCTCGAGCGCAGATGTCCTTGTTCTTTTATACCTTTCTAATCTCCTGATCGTTGACCACGTAAGCAAAAAATAGCGTCCTGACTCATTGTACTTTTCCAATTTTGTAAAGTCATTACCCTAAAGGTATATTTTCTTGTCACACACATCATCAAAAGAAAACTTCCAGAAAGTATACATGCTTTTTGTCACGTACGCAAAACACAAACAAGTTTCATCACTCTGTCCTATTTTCTATACACACATGCATTTTGTTCAATTACATCTTTTTATGTTTTCACACTCCTCCCTTTTTGAACAAAATGATGTGGGCAATATAATTCTATCTTGAAATGGTTGATGAAGGGGAAGGGGGAGAGAAAATGGAAGAAGCTATACGAGACATGCGCTCCTCATGTAACATATATGCCCCTTCCATAGAGGCGGTAAAGTACTTATAGCGAAACAAAGGGATAATACAACAACCAACCAGGAGGAGAAGGCAAAATGTCACAACCAAAGAAATGAAAACAGATCTTATCCATTGTCCCCAGGATCCGAAGGAGGATGCAAACCACTGATCCCAGTCAGACCCGGTCCACTGGGCTTGTCGACCAGTCCCACAGTTGATAATAGAGCAGAAATCAAACTGCACTGATGTGGTAATTCCTAACGGGAAAGTCAAGGTGACCAGGGCAGTAGACAAGGGAAAAGAAAAGCATAGTAGCACAGCAATCAAGGGTGCCATCTCTTGCAATGTGAGGCGTGAATCCAGGCAGGCAGTCCTTCAACTTTCACGGCGTGTGGTGTGGATAGAAGAATTTGGAATGGTCCTCTCCACCTAGGCTGATGCCAGTGTTTCCTCCGAGTATCTCGAACCAGGATCCAGGTGCCCAAAGGAATTGGTAAATCCTTGGAAAGGGGGCTGGTCCTCCAGGCTTGATTAACCTGCTGGTGGATTTCCTTCAACGAGGTTCGCAAACCTGCAAGACTAGAGAGAAGATCATTGTCCACAGTATGCAAATTCACATTACAACCATGCCAACGGGCATGGGACGTCCGGTCAGAATCTCAAACGGCGATAGTCCCAGTTGTCGGTGTGTCCGTCCCCTTAGTCCCATTAAAGCTAAGGGTAGTGCATCCGGCCATGATAAATTAGTTTGTTCACAAATTTTTTGCGAGTTTAGCTTTTAAAGTGCCATTGCATCGTTCTACGATGCCTCCGCTTTGGGGATGGTATTCACAATAGCCAGGTGGTTAATTCATTTATAATGGAGTTCACAAAATGAGTGCCATTATCTGTTTGTAACTTTTGAGGGATACCCCATCTTGGAATAATCTCTTTAATTAGTGCTTTAGCTACTGTTTTGGCATCGTTGTGTTTTGAAGGGAAAGCCTCTATTCATCGGGAGAACACATCGACAATCACAAGACAATATCGGTACCCTTTAGACGGGGTTAGTTCAATGGAATCCATTTGAAGGTGTTCAAACGGACCCATTGGATTAGGGGTAACGGCGGGACTTACCTGGGTACCTTTTCCCACATTAAACTTTTGACATATTGCACAGCATCTGCAAAATTGCTCTGCATATGTAGAGAAACCTACAGCTTCCCAATGTTTTTCAACATCTTGAACCATGGCATCTCTTCCTGCGTGATCGAGGCCATGGGCGATTTTTGCCATTCCTGGGAAAGAGGCTTTTGGGAGAAAAGGTTTGTTAGTGTGTTTATGAGTCCAGACTCCATCAGAGAGGGACCCTTCTTTGGACCATTTTCTCCTTTCGATATCCGTGGCTGCACTCTGTAAAGAAATAATTTGATTATCAGGGTCCTGGTCATTTCTCTGTTGGAATAAAGAAATTGGTGTGTTATTATATGCAGCCTCTTTAGCAAAGTGGTCAGCTAATTCATTTTCTTTGCTAACAGGATCCTGTGTGAGCTATCATTTAACAATCGCTAGCTTCGATGGTTTGGTTATAGCTTCTAAAAGGGATTCGATCAATTTCTGATGTTGGATGGGTTTGCCAGTACTGGTCTTAAGTTGTGCTTAAAGGTTATCTATGCAACATACTTAAACGCGTCTTTTCCTTCATGCTTATTATTACAACTTCTCAGGCCGCAAGCTGGTATCACTATCATTAAATTAGGAATTCATCTTACCTCAGTTTCATGCGCGCTGTGTTCCAGATCATGAAACATCCGTGGCGAAATTTTAGCCCAGCGGCAACAAGGAAAAATCATTAAATTTTCCGTGGCGAGCCATAAATTCCAGCGACAAACAAGGACAATCCACTCGGGGAAATCACGCAGCACAATTCCACAAGAAGAAAGCATTCCCAACAACAAGAAAGCATTCCCATTACGCGGTCACAAAGAACATTCTGACTTAACAAGGAAAACATACGTGCTTGAACCTTTATTCGTATCAAGTGTGCTGACCACTGCGTCACCATGCTCTTCCTTTATAGTACCTAAAATACACAACTTCCATTCATATCACAATTATTAAAAGAGTATTTTTCCTTCAAACTTGATCAGGGTTTAAAAGGAAAAATATTTTGTATATTTACAAGCCTTAAACGAAAGTGGAGACATTCATTTGCGTTAAACCAATTACACAAATCGATAATTATCTTTTTCAGTTTTTAGTTAGAGCCCTCCAGTACTGGTCTTAAATCCCCTTAGTTTCCATAGTGCTCCATGATCATGGCAGACTCCAAAAGCATACCTGGAATCTGTATAAATTGTTACGATCTTCCCTTCGAACAGCTGACATGCTTGAGTGAGTGCTACGAATTCAGCTGTTTTGTGCACTTAGCTTGATGAAATTTGATTTGCTTCCAGCAGGCGGTCCCCTTGGACCACTGCGTAACTAGTTGAGATGTGAAGTTTTTTGCTTGTACTAGGATAAAATGTACAACGTGAGGCACTTTAACTGTTAGGGGGCTCATGAGAACTACATCCGTGCTTGCTAAAACAGCTTCTGTTGTTGCAGCCACAGCACGAAGACACGGAGGAAGTGCTGCGGCCACTGGATCCAGTTTTTTAGAAAAAATAAGTCACCGGTCTTTGTTTATTTCCATGTTGTTGCGTCAGTACTGCATTCATAAATCCCTGCTTTTCGTCCACGAACAAAGTGAATGGACGAGAATAATCAGGCAAACCTAGCGCGGGCGCAGATAAAAGAGTAGCTTTGAGGTTACAGAGAGCCTTCTCAGCCAATTGTTGCAACGGCTGTGCTCTTTCAGTAAAATTTAGAACCCACTGTCTGCAGTAGCCCAGAATACCTAAAACAGACATAACCTGTTGTTTTGTTTAGCTGCAGCTTAACCTTAGAAACTTTATGGCCATTTTTCCTCCAGAAACAACAACAATTTCCGAGTATGATTTTTCCTCCAGAAACAGCAACAATTTCCGAGTATGAATTGTACAATTTTCTTCCGTCGCGATTTCCATCTACATACTGTATCAATGTACTACTTCCGGCCAGACGCCTTCTAAATTGTGGGCAAGAGCTTAACCAGAAACACAAAGGGCTTCTCTGTATCCCTGAGGCATGACGGTCCATGTCCATCGGCGGTACCGCGTTTGACGAGATCGGGATGTACGGCGGAGATGCCAGCCTCTGCTTCGGGAGACAAAGGATATTGGGCACGGTGCGGGCGGAAGGAGGATTTCGGGTGGATCACCAGAGGCTCACAATGGGCTATCCTTTGAAACACTACTTTAGTTATTAAATGGTCAGGAGTATCAAAAATACCTGGAGTAACTTGTAACCAGTCTGTTCTTTCAAGGCATTTTTCCACCCATGGCCCTATTTCCCCCCATTTAACAGTGTGTGATTTAGCTAAGGAAAAATATGAGGCACTATTTTACCAAGATAATATATGTGCTGTGAGCATGTAAAATGAACAGAAGCAGCTGCCTTTGTGGATGAAATAAAAACACAGTAGATGTGAAGGGTTTCGGGGCAAGTACCAGAAGTAAGGAAAGATTCTAGCCAGGTGGTGTCTACTTCTATAGGGAAGTATTGGGCAGTACAGTGTAAAATGTCAGGGGCCTGTAAATTGGGAAAAAGACAAGGGGAAAAAGAGTATAGGGCTTTGAGGAGAATGGTGTGTGGGGAAATATCTAAAGTCACAACAACTTTTGGGGTTGAACAAAGTAGGTCCGCCAGGACGTGACTGGACTTGAAGAGGTTTTGATACTTGAAGAAGGTGAGGTTGTCCAGAACCAGTAAGCACAGTAACAGTTTCGTTCGAGGTAGGGACCTTTGCCAGCGAGCGAGTGGCACCAGTGTCGATTAAGAAAACAGTCTCAGTGCCATCAACGAACAATGTCAGTAAAGGATCAGTCTCTGAATTATGAGTGAGCAAAGGTAGTTGAAAAGAGTGGCTGGAGGTCCCAGCGTTTTCCTATGGCCAGTATTGTTAGTCAGGGGTGTCAGAGGAAACAGGTGGAATAAGGGGAGGTGGGGGCTGTTGCTGTCTGTGAGGGCACTCCCGACGAAAATGTCCAGTTTCACCACAAGCGTAGCAAGAGTAGGAATTAACATTGGGATTAAAGGGAGAGGGAATAAAAGGATTCTTAGTGTGGTCAACAGGAGGAGCTCTAAAACCACCTCGTCCTCTTCCTCGTCCTCGTCCCCTTCCTCTAAAGCCATATCCTCGACCTTGGTCAGGAGCATTCCTGGTATAATAGTTCATCTGTGCTGCCAATAATTTGGCATGAGAGTCCGATTCGGCATGTTCAGCATGTCGTTTGACTTCATCAAACGTGGCACTTTCCCACTCAATACAGGAAGTGCGGACCTTGTTTTGTATATCAAAGCGCAAACCGGAAACAAAAGGTGGAACTGCAGCTCGGGTGCGGTCATCAGCATTTCCCAAGCCCGAGTGATTAGCCATAAGGTCTTGAATCCTATGTGCCCATTCATCAACCGTTTCGTGTCTCTTTTGTTTTGCAGCAGAAATAAGGGACCAGTCCGTTCCTTTTTTATATTTTTCTGCAATATTTTGTCTCAACGCCTCCCATTGTGGGTTAAAATCGCCTTCTCCACCTATCCCCTGTCCTCGAGTAAAAGCTGGGTTCCATACCCATGGAACGTCATTGCGGACACCCCTGCTAACAGTGGCCCATGTGGTCCCAAGCTTTCGACGAAGTACCTGGGTCCATTCAGCAGCATTAGGCTTATACATGCTATCTAACTGATCAAGTTGTTCAACAAATTTTAGTCCTCCTACTTCCTTTGGATCTGGAAGTGCATTCACGACATCTTTTAGTTCTTGGATGTCCCAATTCCGATTTATCATTACTGTTGTGGGATTTTGGGGTCCAGCTGGATGGGCAGGGTTATAATGGGGATTGGGAACTTCTATTAAAGGGCAAGTAAGTAAAGGTGAAGGATCAGAAGAGAAAAAAGTTGGAGCTGGTTTGTGACTTCGAGTGCATTTGGAGACGGGGGTTTGTCTAGTACAGGGTGGGTCATCACGATGGGTTGAGGGGTCATAGTGATCTGTGCCTGGGGAATCATCAGTGGAAACTTCTGCTAGTTGTAGTGCAGGGGGGGGACAGTCGGAATGGGGAATAGAGGAGGGGATAATAGAGGTGCCTGAGGTTGGTTCTGAGGAGGGGAAAAAATAATAGGATAAGGGGAGGGGAAAAAAATAATAGGATAAATCTAAACCTGTCTTCTTTTCTATAAATTTTCTAGGAGACCCATTTTTACGGGGCGTCTGTTGATCCTCCGAAAATAATTCTTCCAGCATTAATGATTTTGATCCCCCTGTGCGGCGATTAACAGGCTTACTGTTATAAGTTCCCATTATGTTCCCTTGCCCTCCCGGGTCCTGTATTTAATTTTCCAACTATATACTGATTCGCCTAATCCCTTGTACGTATGAATCAGCGAGGCATTAAGTGTGCCACTCACTAAACCTAAACTGTTCCCTTCTTAGTTTCAAGGGGAGACACCTAACTATCGGTACTGATCCAGTTCCCAGGAGAACACGGTTTTGTTGCTTATTCCGTATGTAGATTTATTTATTTTTCCATAGCGCTACATATCTTCCATAGCTACATATCTTCCATAGCGCTACGTGTCATTCCGTTCCTAACAGCAATCCTGTAATCTGTACTCTTTTCGGTTTATATTTCCATACCACCCCGTTACTCGTCCCGTTAGCCTGTCCGCTCACATCCCCGGATTCCAGCTCAGGTGACTTCGTGTCCGATTCGGTTCAGCAGAATACTACATCAATACGTCCAGCCGAGTCTAGGATATGGGTGAGGCCAGTATCCTTTCGTCAGACCTTTCGTATGCGTCAAACTGCTTGGGTCAAGTCTCCATCACCTTAAGCAACCCGTTGAGATATGAGTATGACTAGACGGTCAACAGGAAACTCGCCCTCCCGTTATTTAGAAAATAAAAAATGTTCGGAAATCCCCCGGTGCTTACCCCAGCCTGGAAGTGTGCAAGCTCTGTCTGGAAATCCGTTCAGTCACTGTGGATGTAGCAAAGAGGAGACCAGGGACTCCTCACGCAAGAACTGTTTCAGGACAGGGCAGTCCTAACTTTTGCCGGAGCTGCATGCTCTGCTGCCGGAGCGCTCAAGTTGACGGCAGTCCGCTGGTAAGACGGATCACTGAAATGGTCTCGCTGGAGGAGTCGACCGGCCGTCTCTTGCCCCACGTCCGGGCGCCAAAAACTGTGGACACTTTTTGTGACTGAAGACAGAGAAGAAAATTAAAATTAGTCAAAACCTTTTATTAATACATACCAGGCAAAGGTAAAAATGTCAGAGAAACACAGTCCTAGGACACCGCACTTCATCTGCCTCGAGCGCAGATGTCCTTGTTCTTTTATACCTTTCTAATCTCCTGATCGTTGACCACGTAAGCAAAAAATAGCGTCCTGACTCATTGTACTTTTCCAATTTTGTAAAGTCATTACCCTAAAGGTATATTTTCTTGTCACACACATCATCAAAAGAAAACTTCCAGAAAGTATACATGCTTTTTGTCACGTACGCAAAACACAAACAAGTTTCATCACTCTGTCCTATTTTCTATACACACATGCATTTTGTTCAATTACATCTTTTTATGTTTTCACAGTGCTCAAGACAAACAAGATGAACTTAAATACAGGACACTTGCATGGGCAATTTAACATCAGAGCATCTTATTTTCCTGAACTGTATCACCTTAAAAACATCTCAGTAAACAAAGCAGAAGACCAGGATGATACATCAGGCCATATTGATTATTTTATGGCTTGGGAAACGGACATACATAATCAGATCAAAAACTGTATTGATAATTTTTTTGCTTGGGAAATGAGCATGCATAAAAAGATCAAGGAGTTTGAGCAAAGACATCTATCATATTGACAGCTGGCCAATTAAGTGTGTCTAATACAGTATCACACGTTCTCAAAGCCCCACATGGAATTTTAAAATAAGCATGCCTTGTTCAAGGGACCAAATCAGAAGAGGACGAGAGTGATGTCAGGAGAGAGCGAGAGTGACATCAGGAAAGGAGACCGAGAGACATGTGACCATTTTCATCATTTGATTGTTGGCAGAAGCATCTCATGAATAAAACCTATTGCCAAGTCAAAAGCCACTCCAGGACAATTTTCAATCCTTGACACTTTCCATAAGCTTTTTCTAAAGACCATGTATATCCAAACATGCTACTGGGATATGGTCATCGCTGGGTACTTTTCTCCAGTAATTTGTATTTTTAAATAATATTTAATAATCATTTCGAACACCATGCTTTTTCCAGTTTGAGTGAATGCTGGTGTGTCTGACTGCCGCTGCTCTCCGGTATAGTTTGTACCATTTGTTTTATTTTTCTTTTTTACTATGGAACTGATAACTGACTAATCTGAATATATCAATTTAATCTTGGATTACCAAGTGTTATCTGATTTCTGGATAATTTCCTCTTTTTATCCAGGACAGGGTTTCTGCTCGGGTTGAGCTCCATATACAGCGTAGGTGTCAGAGTCATTATGTGGCTTTACAGAATGCTGACATGGATTCTTTTTGCCTAGATTGCTTTTTCTTCATTGCTGCATTCGGCATTTTTACTCTTTCAATATACTGCAGCTGAACTTTACCAACTGTGACCTTGCTCAGCTGAGCCACCGGCAGCACTTCAACTCCACCAAAGCATTGTCTATCATTGTCGTCCTAAATACATTCACCGAGGACCTCTTGAACCTTCAAATACGACGACACCAAACAAATAAGCTCATTCTGGCCTGTAAACTCTTGCCTGTTTACAAACTCTGGTTAGACTATTGCCCACAATGTATTAGGTGATCTACAGTTAGGTCCATAAATATTTGGACAGAGACAACTTTTTTCTAATTTTGGTTCTGTACATTACCACAATGAATTTTAAATGAAACAACTCAGATGCAGTTGAAGTGCAGACTTGCAGCTTTAATTCAATGGGGTGAACAAAACGATTGCATAAAAATGTGAGGCAACTAAAGCATTTTTTTAAAAACAATCCCTTCATTTCAGGGGCTCAAAAGTAATTGGACAAATGAAATAACTGGAAATAAAATGTTCATTTCTAATACTTGGTTGAACACCCTTTGCTGGCAACGACAGCCTGAAGTATTGAACTCATGGACATCACCAGATGCTGGCTTTCCTCCTTTTTAATGCTCTGCCAGGCCTTTACTGCAGCGGCTTTCAGATGCTGTTTGTTTGTGGGCCTTTCTGTCTGAAGTTTAGTCTTCAACAAGTGAAATGCATGCTCAATTGGGTTAAGATCAGGTGACTGACTTGGCCATTCAAGAATTTTCCACTTCTCTGCTTTAATAAACTCCTGGGTTGCTTTGGCTGTATGCTTTGGGTCATTGTCCATCTGTATCATGAAACGCTGCCCAATCAATTTGACTGCATTTAGCTGGATTTGAGCAGACAGTATGTCTCTGAACACCTCAGAATTCAGTCAGCTGCTTCTGTCCTGTGTCACATCATCAATAAACACTAGTGTCCCAGTGCCACTGGCAGCCATGCACGCCCAAGCCATCACACTGCCTCCACCTTGTTTTACAGATGATGTGGTATGCTTTGGATAATGAGCTGTTCCACGCCTTCTCCATACTTTTTTCTTACCATCATTCTGGTAAAGGTTGATCTTGGTTTCATCTGTCCAAAGAATGTTTTTCCAGAACTGTGCTGGCTTTTTTAGATGTTCTTTAGCAAAGTCCAATCTAGCCTTTCTATTCTTGAGGCTTATGAGTGGCTTGCACCTTGCAGTGCACCCTCTGCATTTACTTTCATGCAGTCTTGTCTTTATGGTAGACTTGGATATCGATACGCCTACCCCCTGGAGAGTGTTGTTGACTTGGTTGGCTGTTGTGAAGGGGTTTCTCTTCACCATGGAAATGATTCTGCGATCATCCACCACTGTTGTCTTCCGTGGACGTCCAGGTCTTTTTGCGTTGCTGAGTTCACCAGTGCTTGCTTTCTTTCTCAGGATGTACCAAACTGTAGATTTTGCCACTTGTAATATTGTAGCAATTTCTTGGATGGGTTTTTTCTGTTTTCACAGCTTAAGGATGGCTTCTTTCACCTGCATGGAGAGCTCCTTTGACCGCATGTTGTCTGTTCGCAGCAACATCTTCCACATGCAAGCACCATACCTCAAATCAACTCCAGGCCTTTTATCTGCTTAATTGATAATGACATAACGATGGACTTGCCCACACCTGCCCATGAAATAGCCTTTGAGTCAATTGTCCAATTACTTTTGAGCCCCTGAAATGAAGGGATTGTGTTAAAAAAATGCTTTAGTTGCCTCACATTTTTATGCAGTCGTTTTGTTCACTCCACTGAATTAAAGCTGAAAGTCTGCACTTCAACTGCATCTGAGTTGTTTCATTTAAAATTCATTGTGATAATGTACAGAACCAAAATTAGAAAAAAGTTGTCTCTGTCCAAATATTTACGGACCTATCTGTACATAGGTCGACCAGCTTTAGGTCCAAAAAGAACAGGTTAACTATCGGACTACTTAATATCTGTTCTCTGTTTAACAAGGGTCCTTTAATTTGTGATCTTGTGGAGGATAATAAATTTAATTTCTTTTATTTGGTTGAGACCTGGCAGCAACCTAAACATTTTATACAACTTAGTTAGTGTTGCCCACCTGAGTTTGTTAAAATCTCGCAACCCTGACCTTCTGGGAGTGGGGGTGGTCTTGCAATACTGTATAATGAGAACTTAAAAGTGGCTCCTCTGTACTTGTCGCTGAATGTTTCTTTTGAATCAGTAGCTATACAAATTAATGTTTCTAAACCTACAATACTAGTTACTATATGTTGACCACCCAAATTTAGTAATGATTTTTTGGTTGAATTTTTATTAACTTGGTTGTGTGCATTTTCTCCAAATGTTATTCTGCTAGGCAATTTTAACATTCATGTGGATAATATTAACTGCCCACTTAAGACAAATGTCTTGTCTTGATAGTTTTGGAATGGAATAATATGTTAATTTCCCAACTCCCTCCAGAGGCCACACTCTTGATCTTGTATGCTGCTCAGGCATTGCACCAAGTGATTGTAAAGCATCTGATTTCTTCATGTCTGATTGTAAGTTAGTTTCATTTAGTGTTAATTCGCCATTATTCAAATTTAAACAACATTGCTCTATGTGTTATTGTAACATAAAAAATAAATATCTCTGCTTTGACAACAGTAATTGATAACCTTACCACAGTAATTGATAACCTTACCTGCAATGAAGACTTACCTACTCTGGATGAATTGGTTTCCTATTATAATGGTAGACTCCATAGCCTTTTGGACATATTTGCACCTCTAAAATCCCGGACTGTTTTCTTTACAAACTGTGCTCCTTGGTTCACTCTTAAGCTTTGGTAGCTTAAAGCAAACAGCCATTGCTTAGAACGTCTTTATAAAAAAATCTGGACTCTGTGCACATAGAAATATATCGTGAGCACATTTGTGTGTTCAAAGATGCATTATCAGCAATAAAACTGCTTATTACTCTAAATAAATCATGTCTGATAATAATAAAAGAGCTTTGTTTTTCACCATTAACAGAAATCTGACACATCCTGATATAATTCCATCTCATATGTGCCGCACTGCTACATGTGATGTACTGTATTCTTGACCTTTTTTAAAATCAAAATTGATAATATTTCTCAACAGCAAAGTCTTCAATACATATGGCATACAATTCTTATCTAAATATTTCAACTGAGACTCCTATTACTTATCTATCTACTTTTGAATTGCCCATTGAAATTGACATTTCTCATCTTTTTCATAAGTCTAGATCTGCCACTTGTCAGCTTGATCCCATGCCTGCTCAGTTGGTAAAAACCTGCTTGCCTTCACTTTCTTCACTTATAACTGATATCATTCAGTCCTCTCTAAGATCTGGTTTTATTCCTTTATCCTTCAAATCAGCTGCAATAATTCCAATTTCAAAGAAATCTGGTGCTGACCTCAAAAACTTCAATAATTATCATCCTATTTCAAATCTACCGTTCATTTAAAAATTCTTGAAAAAGTAGTTGCAGAACAGGTTAATGCTCATCTCATTTATAACAACTTGTTTGAGATGTTTCAATCTGGTTTCCATCCCAGACATAGTACAGAGACAGTCTTGGTAAAGGTCACTAATGATCTATTAATGGATGCTGATGTTGGGCTTTTAACAATCCTTGTCCTACTCGATTTGAGTGCAGCTTTTGATACTGTATCACATAGTATGTTGTTGAATTGGGTAGCTTCCATCGGCATTATTGATACCCCCCTCATTTGGTTTACTTCCTACCTGTCTAATCATACTCAGCTTGTTTAGCTAAAAAACTCTCAATCACAATCCCTCCCAGAAACTACTGGTGTTCCCCAAGGATCAGTGCCCCTTACTGTTTATAATATATCTACTCCCTTTAGGAGGCATTTTTAAGAAATTTGGAATCAATTTCCATTGCTGTGCAGACGATACTCAGCTCTATGTGCATACAAAGCAAATCTCTGTCCTTCCTTAGCTGTGGAAAAAACTTTCTTCAATTTCTTTCCTCTATTTTCAAAGAAGTCATTCACAGAGACCACATGAGAATGGAGAACAATTTTCTATTGGCACATAGATATCCACAAATGTCTTGGTCCATGGTGTGAGCAATTAATAATGCAATATTGCTTCTGTGCTTTTGTGCTATCATTACCTATTCTAATACATCACATCATCTGACTCTTAAAATGCATAGCTTTATTATTTCATACAGTCATGTAGTGCCACCAGTATTTTCTGATTCCTTTTGAGTCTCCCATTTACCTGACTGCTGCCTCATAAATAAGGGTGATCTGCAGATTCTTTTATTAATCTTGACACCACTTCATAGGAGGGATGTTTTGGCTTTTCCACTAGCTTATCCTCACTTTCTAGAGGGGTGTTTGTTACTCATTTACCTCATTCTACCCTTGGAAAATCAAGCTGATGATTTCTCTGAGATGAGGCAGACCTCATGTGCTCAAACTTTAAGTCATGTTTACTTAACCCTTTAGTTCCACACTTCCTCCTTGCCTCAAAGACTCTCTACTTGAAATGAAATCTTGGTTTTCCTCCAATTTGCTCCAACTCAATAGCCATAAGACAGGTTCTCCTCATTGGCTGCAAGTCCACTTTATCAAAATATAGTAGTTTTTCACTTAACATTGATGGTGCCACAGTCTCTCTCTCACTTCAGGTTAAGAGTTTGGGGGTTATCTTTGATGCTACCACATCTTTTGAATCCCATATCAATAATATTATATGGGCATCTTTTTTTCATCTCCGTAGCATTGCACGTATGTGACCCACCTTTACACTAAATAGCACCAGCAGCCTTACTCATGCGTTGGTCACTTCCTATGTTAATTATTTTAATTCTGTTCTCTTTGATCTCCCATATAAGCTTCTCCATAAACTCCAGCTTGTTCAGAACACAGCTGCTCGTATTATGACTCAGACTCCATTCATGCCACACATTACTCCATCTCTTAAAAATCGTCATTGGCTTCCTGTAAAATTCTGCATTGATTTTAAAATTCTTTTACTTACCTTCAAAGCACTCCATTATACCTCTATGACTTTATACATGTCAATACTCCTAGTTGCACACTTAGGTCCTCCACATTTGGTCCCCTCATCATTCCCTCTGCACACCTGAGGGTTCCACGGCATTTAGTTGTATTCCTCCTCGTCTCTAGAACTCTCTTCTACAAAACATTCAGGACATAGATTCCATACACATTTTCAATCCTATCTTAAGACTCACTTATTTAGATTGGCTTACACTGTATGACCTTAAGCTGAATTTTTATTTTGCTTTGTTTATTTTCAGTTTCATAGATATAAGTTTATGTGTATGTTTACATGTTACATGTTTGTTTATTATTGGTATTGTGATATTATAGTTTGTATGGTGTTCTTCTGTGTTTAGAAAGGAACCTTTAAGTAAGATGTATTATGTTATTAAAATAGTATTGTTATTGTCCCTCAGTTTACACTTTGCCTGTGTTGAGGTTGCTCAGTATGCATTTATTTCAAGAGGAGGCTAACTAATTTGTTCAAGAAATTGTTTATTTAGTAATTAATTTTTGGGTTCAGACCTTACCATATTCTCTTTGTCTCGTGTTTGCAAGGTCTTTAATCCTTTCTTTATCATAGATCAATCTAAAGGGCAGTATTTTTATGGATCACTCTGTTAGATCACAACACCTTTCCTTTCTCCTTTCCAAGTTTTCCACTGATATTTTGCTTTTTATTTTCCTTAATTTTTCTTTTATAAATTAATTTTTTTGAGGAGCTGCGTCACATCCTGGCCTCACTTATTTAAAGCTCTAGCAAGGAATGCCACATGTATTTATACCAGTAGTGACTATAATGTCAGGCAATAGTATAGCTGGTTTGGGTGGCAAAGGGTGTCCAGAAGGCACTTTGAATTTGTTTTGGGACCAGAAGATAAAACAAAGACATAATAACAGGCCAGGATCAAACACCAGAAAGTTAAATGCACCAAATGTCCAAGCCAAATCACTAAACCAGAATCATAGTTAAAAGGGGAAAGCACTATAATCTTACCAGGAAGCTAACGATTATTTTCTCCACAGGTCACACTTGCATATATAATTCTATCACCCATGATTAAGTATTATAGACCAGCCTTGTTATGACCTGAGCTGTGAACCACTAACCACTGTGTCAAATTCAGATAATATCTGGGAGACGTTAGGTTTTATTATGAAGTCACACATGCACCGACCAGTGCAACCATCACCACAGTCTTTGGAATCCATGTAACCCTGCCATGGAATTTGCACACCTCTGATATCTGCGTGTGCTCCTCAAGTTCAGTCGTGGAAGGCTACAGTATCTGTAAGTTTTTGTTCTAACCCAAATGCTTTGTTTAGAAGCCTATCCTTGTTGACAGCAAACTTGTTTGTTTGATTCTGTAGATTACTTTCAGATGCATCAGGCTATTCCAATCTTGTAGATTTTTCCTTTTTGAGAGCATAATCCATATTCTTAGTCTTTCACTATTTTTTCTTTCATTTCTTTCCAAATATTTTATTTTAACAGATTCTTGATGATGAACACACACAGATGTAAATGGGATAAAGTTAGATGATGATCTGCTGGATTCCTGTTTTACATCTCATTGTTGGATGCAGCTGTTTATGAAAAACAAAAAAGTAATTAAAACCAGTGAATGCAACTGTTTAAGACTTAAAGGAGCAATTAGTGGTTAATGCTCTTAATACGCGAGTTAGCTAAAATGAAGCACAAAAACGTTGATCAAGCAATAACTAGCTTCCAAGAAAACTGAACTGAAACAAACATGCAGCCACTACGGCCCTACAGGACCAAACTTGATCGCACCTGCTATACGCACATAAGTGAACATTTTTTAGTGATGGGTTGTTTTCAAATAAAGCTTAAGTGTCAACTGCCAGCTTTTAATTTACTTTAATTTCATCCATCCAAACACACATTCATTCTATAAACCTCTTATTCCTAACCATGAAGCTTGTCCTGGTATTCTCAGTCATACAGGGCCGATTTCGAAATGGTAGAAGTGGCATGTGGCAGAAAACCAGAGCTCATGGAAAAACCCACACCGGTAGGAAGAGGTCATGCAAAATCCACAAAGAGAGCAACAAAACCAAGAGTTAAGCTCAATAGCAGGCCCTGCCTTAGGCATAGGCGAAGTAGGCGACCGCCTAGGGCCCCGGCGTCCAGGGGGCCCCGGATCGACTCCTTGGTCTAATTTTCACGTATTTCGCAGAGCTTCCAGGGGGGCCCTGGACCCCCCTTTCGCCTAGGACCCCATAATACCTAAGACCGGGCCTGTCAACAGACTGGACTTGTGAAGCAAGGGTGCTGATTCCTTTGCCCTCCACAATTCATTTCAGTGTTAATTATCCTTACATAGCATTAACGACAGCAGATTTGCATGGGATACTTTTGAACTCGCATCATTACTTGATTATGATCTCTATTTTTTATGTACAGTGGTGTTTTGTGTATGTGTCTATATTTTAGTAGTCAGTAGGGACACACTCTTTTATAAACTTTATGAAACAAGCACATTATTTTCATGTAGTATCAGAAAGCTAAAAACTAGCCAAGAGTGGGAGGTGAGAGCCTGGCATAATCAATGCTAACTTTACTAGTAACGTGGCACTTAAACTGTCCCTCTAGGCCACACCGATGTCAACAGTAGCTTGCCACAACTCCTTCCTACATATATAAGACTTGAAAGCACTGCCTTATGGACACCCTTTTGCAGAGTGTAACACATTTTTATGAAGAAAGTAAAATGCTAGTGAAGTGTTTATAAAATTATTTGTCTGTCCAGCCTGTTTTCATTTCTGTATTGCTTTAAACACATTTGCCTCACAAGTACTGAATTTGCTGAGATGAGTTTATTTGTAATAGTGCCGCTGACTATAACCTTTATTGCACAGGTTGGCAATTTAATAAACGTAATACTTTCTTACCCTGTGTAACCAAAATCATAGTTATAGATGTACCAAAGCTGCACACTGCCACACTTAATCTCCTCAGTCCAGGGAAGACAGACATAACAAGGCTCCTTCTGACCATCCAGAAGTGCCTTTGTGAGAATTATATTCAACTTTGTTTCTTGTAAATATTTATGAATTTATGAGCCTTCAGGTTCTCTGTGTGTGTGTGTGTGTGTGTGTGCGTGTGTGTGTGTGTTTGTGTAGGAATAGCTCTGTACAACTGGTGCACTCACTATAAATCAGTCTCACTGATATGAGTTTTGGACCTGCCCGCCAAGAGGAGAGCAAAAACAACCAACTTAGCCAATTGAGTCCTGTTTGAATCAATGACATTTTGGGCATTTTGTAGCAAACTCCAGATTTGGAGTGGTAACTGGATCACCAACAGATCTGTGTAGCAGCAGATTGCTATACTTTTGTAACTAAGTAGGTAAAGGTACAGTACTAACAAATGCCATGTACATTCCTGAACTGCAGTGCACATATATAACTGTCAAAGAGCAAGCAGGTTTGCATATGATATTCCTATACATTTTTGTGCATCACTTCAATTAACTCCAACACAATCTTACATGCACCAAAATAACACTGGACTTAGTGTTCCTACAGCATACCAGGAAAGACCTTTACAATAGAGAAAAAATGTCCTTAAGTTACTAGAATCTGTAAATTGACTAATTCATGCACTGCATGGATGTTACCTAATAAATACACTACATCTGTACATCCCTTCATTTTTTAAAAACTACATAACCGCAAGTTTATGGTTGTGATGGGCTAGTCTATTGAGGTAGCATAAGGTCAGCTTGTCACTGAGCACAATCAATATATACTGTAGTTCAGATGTGAGAGATATGCAGAGAAAACTCATGGATATGGGGAGAGAATAGAAATCTGACATAGTGGAATTCAGCTCATTCATCTAGAGCTGTGAGACAACAGCGCAAACCACTAACTCTATGACACCATGTTACCTCATCACAATAGTACAGAACTACTAGTAGAAGTGCAAGCATTACCAATTTAGTGCATTATTAGTAGAACAGTAAATGCACTACGTGCATTACACAATGTAAAAAATACATATAAATAATGGTTTGCGATTTCAATTTGCAGAGTGCAGCATAGGACTCGATGTGTCTGGATGGAGGCTGCTCTACCAGCAAATGAAGTTCTGCACCATCTTGATTGCATATGTGTAAGGCTGATTAGCATAGTCCATATACTGTATAGTTGTTTAATGGTGGCAACCAGGTGGGGTTTGAGGCATGTTTACTTACACACATTTACAAGATGATTGTGAATTATAAGATGATGTTTTTTTTCATGCTCAGATTCACAGTTTTATAAATGAGACCCCTGATGTTTATGAATGTGGCTGTGTGCATGAGTATGCCCGGCAATAGATGGACAATCTATTCAGAGTCAGTTCCCACATTGCATCCAGTGCTTCTGAGATACATGTCAACTCTAAAATGTTGAGGTCAAGCAAACACTTTTGGAAATGCATAGATGTGTGTATGGATGGATGGAACCTACTGTAATGATGTATGTTGAATCACACATGTGTTTGTTGTCTTCCTCCAAGATAAGTTAATTAGAATCATATGTGGATTATTACAATTATGAATAAATTATATTATTTACATCATGTACTGTACGTGACCATATATTTACTACACCAATAAAATAACCAACATGATAAATCTCAAAAATAATGTAAATGCCTGACTGAGATCACCTGGATGTTATCAGAATCAAGTTTTTTGAAAAGGTTTGGCCCTTTTGGTTTACTTATTTTGGATTTTGTACATGTTACCATTTATGCCTTGGTGTTGTCACAAAGTGATAACCTTATTTGTTGTCATCAGAGTTAACATATTGCTATGCTAGTGTATGACATTACAGACGCCATTAGTTTTTTATATTGGTAGACATTTATTTAAACTCAATGTATAATTAAATAGTACTAATGTTATACTTTTCTACCAATACACAGTTTTTAACTTTGAATGAATCAACTTTAAATCACTTTTACTCAATACCGCTTTTGGTGATGTACTGCACAGACCCCTCATTGTGTGTTTGCAACTGTAAATGCTCCCTGTGGTTCATACTTTAAGTAGTTCAGGATAATTCTTTTTACCTTTTCCTTTCCATACAATGCTTAAAACATTCAGTTCATTACATGGGCTGTGCAAATGTGCAGCCTGTAAACATCTTTACTGTTTGCAATAAGTTAAAGTAAACCACAATTCATGAATAATGCCTGGCTATAGTAATCACAGTAAATTCATATTAATAAAATTAAAAAATAAAATGAATAATAATATTATAGTGCTACACTCCCCATCCACTGTGAACATACAACTGATGGTAAACTTGAAAACAAGTTCTTGACTGAGCAAAATAAAACCCCACATCTACAACCGAATATAGTTCTGTTTGGAAACTACCGTTGTATGATACGTACAAGGCTAGGATTGTTTTGCTCTAATTTTTATTTCACAATCCATCTTTTTCCATTTTGTAGGCTTATTTGGGGTTTATTTCACTAATAGCTGTTGGGTTTTTAAATCTGGGAACTGTAGCTAGCTTTAATTTTGTTTTAGCTTTTCACCTGTAGAAGCCAATTTTCAATCAAATCTTGCTCCCAAATTGTCCACAGACTGATGTTACTCAGTTATGTTGACCTCTTGTGTAAGTTTCTTTGAATAATAATAATAAAAACAATAATAATGTATTTTATTGATATAGCACCTTTCCAATGCTCAAGGATATAAAAGCATCTACTACACCATGTGGATGTGTTAGAGGGTGCTGTTGCCCCGTGAAATCCAACAGACAGATGCTCCAGACACAAGTTGAAAAGCACCCAGAAGTATTTTAATCTTCTTTTAAATATAGTGAATTTGTGAATTTCCCCTTGGGATTAATAAAGCATCTATCTATCTATCTATCTATCTATCTATCTATCTATCTATCTATCTATCTATCTATCTATCTATCTATCTATCTATCTATCTATCTATCTATCTATCTATCTATCTATCTATCTATCTATCTATCTATCTATCTATCTATCTATCTAGTGCCTCCAAAGCACCACAATCACCAAACGCACCACAAATAAACATAATAAATTTCCTCCTCTCCTTCCAGCAGCTCTGTCACACTCCTTCCCAACTCCGGCTCCCTTGCTGGGTCTCCACCAGTCCTTTATATAGTCCTTGACCTGGAAGTGCTTCTCCTCTTCTGTTCACATGACTTGTCAGCACTTCCGGGTCAGATGGAGAATTACATTTTTCTTCAGCCCGGAAGTACTTCTGTTCTTCCGTCCCCGTGACTTGGGAGTACTTCCGGGCTATATGGGAAACGAAAATCCCTGCGTCTCCCTGCAGCGTCACATGGCGGCACCCATGACACCCAGGAGGGTTGTGAAGCCAAACTCCATCTCCCATGATGCCCTGTGGGAATCCGGGGCACCTCTAAGTTGCAGAGAAGTCGCCATCTAGCGTCCTGGGTGTGTCGGCTGGGTTGAGCTGCTGGCCGTTCATCACAACCAATAAATGTAAATGTACATTTTTGCATGTAAACCATTCAAAACTTGTAACGGTACAAGATTACAGATGAAAGCATTACATTCAAATGTGATTGAAGCTACCATTTTTACAGGATATGCTACAGGGGTCAACATATATATTTATACCCATAATTCCATTTATACCCACAATTCCCATTGTTCAACTTATTGCCTGTTTGTATGTGAAAGAATGCAATTTCCTGTAAAATTGTGTTTTCCAATGACCATCACCAAAAGCCAAGTCACTATGAAGCAGTAGCTGATCTACAGAATTAATGTTTTACTTATGAGCTATAGTATGTGGCATGTTCAAGACTTGCAACCTCTAGTGAACTAATAATATTAACCCTTGGTTAAAAGCACTACAAATATTGTATACAGAAAAGTACTCAATTAATTAGATAGATAGATAGATAGATAGATAGATAGATAGATAGATAGATAGATAGATAGATAGATAGATAGATAGATAGATAGATAGATAGATAGATAGATAGATAGATAGATAGATAGATAGATAGATAGATAGATAGATAGATAGATAGATAGATAGATAGATAGATACGTAATACTTTTGGTCCATTCAATTAACCAAAGGAACTATAAGTGAGGCCTGTTGTCTTAGGAAATTTTCTGGGTAAAGCCATGTGACACAGCTAGTTAAAGTTTATCATAATGCAACAGTCTGTATATGCTGCTAATCCTGTTGGTGCTCCTATGGAAGTACTGAAAAGAGCAAAGACGCACTGGGTTGATATCGCACATCTTGAAATAATCACAAGGGGCACAAAGATATAGCATGTACTGGGAAAAAAAAGTTTAATTTGTCTCCAAGGATGGCATACACATTGATTTATGTAATATTATATAGTGCACATTAAACTGATGTGAGTCAGTTTTTTGTTATTTATAAAATTAAATTTTAATTATAATTCCAACCCTGTCTCTAATTTATTACAAAGACTCGGCCAAACCAGAAACACAAACTGTTCCTTGTAGCACTGGATGCTCACTTTAAATGCTAATCTTCAAATTACCCTGTGTGGCACCAGTACTTACTCAGCTAATGTCTGCCATCCCTAATTATTTTTAAATTTAGTTTGTCTGTGTCACTTATGAATTTCAGCCCAGAGTTAGTGCTAAAACAATTAAGAGTTTTTTATTTTATTTTTTTGTTGAATTTCAACATATGCTTTGTGTATTTATATAAAAATTGAAGAGGGGGACTTTTCAGTTGCTATGTTAGTAACGGCAGCACAAATATCAGATTCTCATTCCAAACGTCTACCTAATGGAACATAATCATATGAAAAGGATTCACACCCATTGGAAGTTTTTACAATTTATTATTATACATTGTTAAAGAAAATGATCAAATATTTTGCAGACAATATTTTTGGGTTTGATATTTTTAATTAATTTAGACTAAATTGCAAAGATCTGATTCCACTTTGACATTAAAAAAACTGTTTTTCTGTTGATCAGTGTCAAAAAATAAATGCACAGTGATTGCTGTGTAACTACTGTATAAAATGTGAAAACACCCAAGGGCGTGAAAGCTTTTTATAGACATTGTATGTTTTTTTATGTAATCTTGCCAGGTCTCCAGGTCTTTGATTATTTCCTCTATTTGGTTTAATTTAAATTTCTTAACTGATAGCAATGTCCGACTACTAGTGATTTGCAGGAAGTTCACTAATAGCACAGCACATCTCAGCTTATTGTTTGAAATTTGGCTGGCTTTCATTGATGAACTTTTTGAACTTGTTCAAACTGTGTACCTCTTGCAAACCCACCATAACGTGATTTCTCCAATCATTACATGGCTCCATAAGCTGCAGACAACCTGAGTCAATACTTCCTGATTCACTACTAATTTAGAAAGATTCACTTATCCCAACATACACAATAAAAGAGTACGCATTCATGTTTTTATTGTCTTTTCTGTCTGTATGGTAGTGAATTCTGCATAAAATGCATTAAATGTTTTAGTTGTGATTGGTGAATTCACTCTTCAATTAGTTTTGTAACATTAACAGGCCTGCTGCCTGACTGAATACAATTGATTGACATGAAGCAGCAGTAAGAATTACAATTCAGAAATTATATCACAGCATACATAAAATTTTGTACAGTAACAGTATATAGCAATACATCCATTTTTTGTAATATTCTTAATTGAATGGAAAAAGTAGAACTTAAATTTGTGCTAATCAATGCTAGAGCATGTAAACTTGACCAAAGGAAAACTCCATGTTCACTCTTAGCTATCAAGATTTCATGCACGTTTTATTTTACTCAGTCTGACCAAAATGATTCAGTTTCTTTACATTTGAAATCGTGTGATTCAAAAACATGCCATCAGTTACTGCGTTACTAGTTGAAGTCAAATTGACACACTCTGATCCAAATCCCATGGAGATCTCTGAATAGTTTTGATGGGCTCCAGTCTTCTACTTTGCACCCAAATTTAAACAGACAAGTAATGATTTCTACAAACTATACTGTATCAATGTTCATAGTAGAAACTACATGAATCATTGTAGAGGGAGATTCACTTGAAAGAAGCCCCGAATATTCTGTAATAACTCTCACTAGGACGAAGCAATCTGAACGAAACAATGTGCAGTATATGGAGCTTCAAACAAGCCGAGATGCCCCTGCGTCAGAGCGATGAGGTAGGCGCTGGACAGTCATCACAACGTTTAACCTCCGTTTGCAACATCTGAGTGCATACTGCCCATACCACATAGCTCAGTAAATCGACTTCTAAATAGGATGGTGGTGTACAGTATTGAGGAGTGCGTCTTCATGGTGCAAACCTATTGGGTCACCAGTTCATTTAAGCGATGTCAGAATCACCTGGATGATCATGAGTTAACAGAATGTTACTTCCAGCAAGATGGAGCAACGTGTCACACATCGGCAAGGAGCATGGCAGAAATTGAACCCTTCCTCTGCAACAGGGTAATTTCAAAGGGGCTTTGGCCGGTAGCCAAATCTGACACCACCGGACTTCTTCCTTTGGGGTATGCTCAAAGGAAAAGTCTATCGGAACAAGCTTCGCACTGTGGAAGATTTGAAGGAAAACATCCAATGTAAAATTGCTGCTATTCCCCGAGACGCTTGCAAATATGTTCAGGAACATTGAGTGCCGCATTGAAATGTGTCTGGCAGAAAATGGAAACCACTTCCAGCATCGCATGTAATGCAATTGATTACTGATACATCAAGGTATATAGCGTATTTTTTTAGTTCAGATTGCTTCACCCTAATGGGAGTTACGACAGAATATTCGAGGCTTCTTTTGAGTGAATCTCCCTGTATTACCCAGCTCCAAAAGGAGAGTGAAGAAAATTCACAGAGTTTCTTGTATTTATTGGTAAAATTAGCAAAGCATTTCACTTGCATGCAGATGATACTGAACTGTACCTTTCAAAACTGATGACATTTCTCCTGTTGTCACCTTAATTGATTGTGTCAGAAAGTTGAATAATAAGATGAACAAAAAACACTTATCTTTGAATTCAGAACAAAAACAGTGTTACTAATTGGTTGGAATGACACAACTGCTGGTCAATTTATAACTCAGAAGGTCTAGCTTTAACAGCCAACTATCTGTTACCAAGCACTTTACAATCTGCATGTTCCATCCTAACAATATAGAAAAACTAAGACATTTTCAGACTATGGAAGATAGGGAGAAGTTATTTCAAGCATTTACTTTCAGTAGAACTGACTGGTGTAATTTGGTTTTTTCAGGCTGTTCATATTGTTTCATCTGAAGTCTTCAGTTAATTCAAAATGCATCTACAAGAATAGAACTAGGTAGTATAACCACATGACCACTGAACTTGAGTGTTTACACCAGCATCAGATAAACTCTAGAGCTAATTTCAAAGTCCATCTTCTACCATATAAAGCCTTCATTGGCCAAATCCCTCTACTTATATGAAGTTACAAATACATACAGTACATAGTAGGCCCCAGAACTGAGGAATGATCTGCCTGCTTGTGTTAGGGATGCCCCATCAATCTGATGGGGATTTAGTCTAACAAATTCTGATTAGTGCTCTAAATAGCTGTTCATAGTGCACCTTTGATAGTACATCCTCAAGTCTGACCATCATTATGAACTTTTACTGGCGATTCTCTACACTGTTTCTCTTCTTGGTATCCTGCTGTGTCCCATGATCCCACTGCTTCATTACCATTACCAAGCTGGTACTCCTACCCATGGGAGGTGGCATAGAGACAGTGGAAGCGTTGAGATCTAAAAATGCAAGGATTGACTCTTCATATTAGACTGACCAGAACAAATAGTGCCCAGGAGGAAGTAGGTGGCCACTTGGCCTACATCACCATAACTAACCTTTAGGACATTAAGAGAATACTCCACCCCAAAATTATGCATTATTAAATGTTACTTACTCCATGCAATTTGTAGTTATAGCCAAGAAAAAAGTTTAATCTCATGTTTTCATGACGAAATTACATAAGGGAGATTCTCAAAAACAAGATTGATAAGTGACCAATGCTTGACAATGGCAAATGTAAAAAACGTCCAAGGAAAAAAAAATCTTAACTGAAATCGTTTTGCATAACTCACTTATCCAATATCCATTTTTATGGTCAAAGCATGCAAAATGTGTGCATTCTTTGCTAAAATATTAACAGTTACCTCCAGACAACTCTGCACTGAATGAGGAGGAAAGATGTCATTCCCAGGATGAAACGAGACTGAATTAAAAGACAAGTTTCTTAACCAATGAATATTAGGGGAGACCAGATCTTTTTTTTTTTTAATTTATTGATTTTATTGTAATCATTCCATACAAATAGATACATTTTTACAAAAAAATAGGATTGAAAACAAATCAACCCCCACCCCAGGGGAGGCAGATCTTTAATTATTTTCTGAAAGCTCTTTTTAATCTCTTATTTGTAATACATTAATATTTTTAGGTGCCTGCTGGTCATTCCAAAAGGTCACTCTTGTAAAGTAACATGGCCAGACCACATATGTGTGGCTATTTTTTTCCGTGTAAATTCCAAAAACTAAGCATTAACATTCCATCAGCACTTGGATAGATTAAACCATAATGGAGAGTACCTTGATTTTGCACAAAAAAAATGTAAAACTTGTAAATAGAAAATGCTTAAGAGCAATATTCCGCATGTACTCCACACTCAGCAGTCACATACACAACAGTAGCAGTAACCATTGCCAACACCATCTAATTGACGCGACCTTATGTTAGTACAATACAAAGTGTCAGGCTAGTGTAGCAGTTGTTCTTTTTTACCTGGGTGGACAAAGGAGTCTGGTTTTATTGTGAGAGGCAAATTAAGCCTAACGTGAAAATGTGTCCTGAACGTCAAGTGTATGGCATTACTTCTGAAATGAAGCATAAAAAAAAAAATCAAGGATGGGGCAGAAAAGAGTGGAATTTATCAGGAGAAGATTAACATAATATAAGAAGCAAAATACCGTGTTCAAAAAACTCTATGCAACACTAAAATGTAGCTATAAACGCTCAGAATGTATTATCAAATACAGGAAAACATTTACAGCGTATTTGAAGTAAACCTTCCTAAGCAGTGCAGAGGCTTTATTTGATGTATTTCCAAACAAAGAAACAATCATGTCCAAACTATTGGAGCAGGTGTACAGTGTTCACAAGGATTTGTCTCCGTACTGCCCGAGAGATAACTCAGTGGTGGGAAGGTTTGGAAGCAGTTTGTCAAGTGCATTAAAATGATCTGCTCATTTTTAGAAGAGAAGTGTCTAAACTACCCGGAGCTACAAGATGAGCAATGGATGGTAAAATTTATATTTTTTGATGGACATTACGGGACTTCTCAACACACTAAATCTGCAGTTAAGGTGTGAGCCAAACTGTGTTAGTTTTATTCAATGCATGGGAGGCATCTCTGGTGAAAATTAAAATATTCATTTGTGATATTCAAACTGGAAGCTTTTGTAATTTCAATTATTTGAGGGAATTGTCATCACATCAGCCTTTCAACTCCAATGATATTCAATACTTTCAAGAACTTAAAATGGAATTCTCCACCAGATTTCAAGCCTTTAAGTAAAATGGCTCAAATATGGAAAACTTTGAGGAGAAAAAACTGGCTTAAGCCCTGTTTGAGTGGATGGGAATGGATGAATTTGAATTGCAGCAGATCAATCCTAAAGCATCTTCAATGTGAACATATACATTTACAGAGCTCTTGAAAACACGGACACTGACGAAGCAGCATCCATTGTGGCCTTTTGGGAGAGTTTACCAAACAAATTTTCATGGCTGAAAATGGTGGTCTTTGCATTAATCTCTGCATTTTGATCCACTTGTGTGTGCAAACAGATTTTTTCACACATATAGATAGTGTTAAGTGCATCTCACAGATGACTTATAACAAACCATTCAGAAGTGTGTGTGCAGCTGAAATCAGCATCCCACAGGATAGCACAACTGAGCCATGAAAGAGCAGATATCACGCTGCAAGTTCAGTTTCAGTGCATGTTAACAGTAAATGTGAACATGTTTTGTGTGTGCACCAGTTAATATAATAATTAAGATGAGTTTAACTTGCCATTAACAGTACACAAACTGGAAATAAACTACATACTATTGTCTGCTGGCATGCCGGTTGTCTGCTGCTTGTAAATTGACATTTGCTATGGAAAAAGGTGCTGACCTTTGATTTATTATTATCTCACATAGGGAGTACAGTGAAATTCTTTCTTGCATCTGTTTATCAACATGCAACATGTCTCCACTCTCTTGTGTCATGACTAACAAAATCATCCTTACCTCGAATATTCTGTCTTCCTTTCCTGAAAAATCTCAGAACATAGTTTTCAATTCTGCAGTCACACCAAGGTTTGGGTTAACTGCCTGACAACGGCATAACATTTAAAAAAGAAAAGCATATAAGGGGTAAAGAAAGACAATAAACTTGTAAGACTTTCTTGACTATCATTAGATGATTTTTACTGGTAGTCTGAGTCACTTCTTCTAACTGGGTTATTTTCAGTATAATTATTTACAGTAAGAATCCTAGCATGCTGTTCACAGTTAAATGGCGAGTTAATATGCCTTAACATCAGCTGATATGCTAATAAACATAATTTGTGCTATTGTCATTAGACTGTAACATTACATTGGGACCAATTTACAATAGGAACAAACTATTTTAATTATAAATGAGACAGAAATTTGAAAGTGAATGCAAAAAGGAGATAATGTAATGAAAAAAAAAGATTTGGAGCTGAAAAAATCATTAGTTGTAGAGCAGTATTTTGGTTTTAAGGCTAAGGATGTTGACTTGATTATGTAGACCTCACTTGTAAGTTGTTTTGGATTAAAGTGTCTGCTAAATGAATAAATGTAAATACAACAGCCACGGTGGTGCAGTGGTAGTACTGCAGCCTTGCAGTAAAGAGATCTGGGTTTACTTTCCGGGTTCACCCTGCGTGGACTTTGCATGTTCTCCCCATGTCTGAGTGAGTTTCCTCTCACAGTCCCAAGACATGCAGGTTTGGTGCATTGGCGATCCTAAATTGTTCCTAGTGTGTGCATGGTGTGTGTGTGTGTGTGTGTGTGTGTGTGTGTGTGTGTGTGTGTGTGTGTGTGCCCTGCGGTGGGCTGGCGCCCAGTATTTGTTCCTGCCTTGCACCCTATGTTGGCTGGGATTGGCTCCAACAGACCCCCGTAACCCTGTGTTAGGATATAGCGGGTTAGATAATGACTGACTGACAACAGCCATACCACATACACTTCAGAACAGGAAGCTAAGCATGTTCAGGTCCGGCCAGTACTTGGATGGAAGACCAACCAGGAAAATCTTGGGTTGCTGCTGGAAGAGGGTTCTTACCCTGTGGTCTGAATTTGGATCACAATGCCCCAATTCAGTGATGAGGACACTGAGCTGTGAAAATGGCACCATTCTTCGGATGAGACAGAAAACCGAGGTCCTAATTATCTGTGGTCATAAAAGATCCCTGGGCATCCTTTGTAAAGAATAGGGTGTATAACAATGTTCTGGCTAAATTGCCCATCACGCCCTAATCATTCTAGCCCTCTAATCACACCCAGTCGGTTAACCTTATCTTACCCTTTCACTATCTAACAGCTAATGTGTGATGAGCTTACTGGCATGAAATGGCAATACGTCACAACATTCAGGTGGATGCTATACATAAGTGGCTCCCCACTCACTGAAGTGCTTTGAATAGTGGGAGAAGAACTATATAAATATAAAGAAATGTAAAGAGATTATTATTATTATTATTGGATAAAAGTATTTTGTACAGTTGGTCTCTTTGGAAGTATAATCATAGTTCACACGATGCATATGTGTGGAAGTCTCCGATTATTAGTTGATGAATGCTTTGGAAAGGGATCATTTGGGATCAATTGAAAATCCTCCCAGAGCCATTAAGCAGACATTGATCTTGGGTGCATCTGCAAGTTTAGCACCACATGACAGAATTTCTGAAGGAAAAGCAAATAAATCCGGGGTGCCCAATACGTCGATCGCAATCGACCGGTAGATCGGAAAGGTAGTGCAAATGTTTAAACGTTAGTCTATATATCCTCCCTGTGGCATTTGCCACTTGACTGACATACAAGGCGCCAGTCTGAGATCTCTTTTCTTCTAACACACTGGTCAAACACTCGAGCTACTGCAAAACTCTGGCTGTGATCTAGTTAGCCTTCCAATTTATATCTACTAAAGAAGGGATTTAAAAAAAAATGTGTTTGTGGAGGGTATGGGCTGGATGTGGAATTGGAGGAGGATTTTTTTTCTCACAATGTCACAATCGAAGTGCGTTTGTCTGATTTGTCAATCTATCATTGCTATTCCAAAGGAGGAAAATGTGGAAAGGCACTTTCGAACTGTTCATAAAAACTACGAAACTGACTGAGAAAGAAAAAGGAGAAGGAACTAAAATCGCACTTAGCTGTCATTTTTCACTCGGCTGAATTCAAAAGCAAAGGCAGACACACCGAAGCATAGTTCCGGGTGAGTCACTCGATCATTAAGCATAAGAAGTCCTTCCAAGATGGAAGGATGATAAAAGAGGCCTTCGTTGAGACAGATGGCTAGGGAGAAATTCCTGCTGAGATTTCAAGACCCCTGGCCGGAGAAAAAGGAGTTTCTTCTTGTCATTAAACATGCAGAATACAAGCAACTTAATGACGATCAATGGCCGCTAGATTTGGCATTTTTTTTCCGATCTGACCAACATGTTGAATGAGCTTAATTTACAGCTGCAAGGAAAAGAGAACTCCATGGTCAATATGATTAGCTCAGTTAATGCTTTCAAACGAAAAATGCAACATCTGTCCTCAAAGCTGCAGCGCCTTGATTTGGGGAACACCCAAAACCTCGCGTCAGAGCTGGAGAAACAATGGAAGGCGTGTGCGCAACTTGACAGCATACGCAACACAGAGCAGATTGAAAATTGCCTGTCAGACGGTCTCAAGACTCAGCTTTACTTGAGCCAATCACTACATTTAAGTACTATCCATTTAGGGAAGATGTTGAGGGGGATTCACCCGCATCAAAAATTGCAACACTGTATCACCTAAAACTCCTCTACAGTGGAAGATGAGATTTTGACACTACAGGATGACATTCAGCTGAAGTCTGGGGCTCTTGGACAGTTTTGGAACTTACTCACAGTGGAAATTACCCAAGCATGAGGAAATGTGCTACCTCCTTGACTGCATTATTCGGCTCTACTTATTTATGCGAGTCAGCGTTTTCCTTGAAGATTATTAAATCCAAATACTGCAGTAGCCATAAATGTATTAAATTGTTATTGTGCCATAAAGGTTATTCAGTTATGCAAGGTATGACAACATATATTTTATGTATATATATATATATATATATATATATATATATATATATATATATATATATATATATATATATATATATATATATATATAGCATTTTTAATGTAAGTAGATCATTTCGACCTGGTCATTTTAAAAGTAGCTTGCAAGCTTAAAAAGTGTGGGCACCCCTGAAATAAATGATTGATTCCATTACCATCATATGATGCCAATATATACAGATAGCCACGTGGGTCCTTTCACAGCTGTATATTGCAGAAGGCCAGCTAATGGATTTTGAACACATTGCTATTCCTCAGAAAGCTGCATGTGTAATAATCTCTGTGTAGCCCACATTCAGTGCATATCTCACAACTTCCAATTTCCCTTGAAAAAACTTCATTAGCCATTTAATAGACAAAACTAAAAGCACAGAAAAAATTATTTGCCAGATAATATATCCATCTCACTTCTTAAAAATAAATATGAAGAAAGTTTACAGAATATCCCTTAGGTAGACAAGAGACATACAGTACTGTCTGACTTTTGATTTTTCCCTGTTGCTATCCAAATACAAAGAAAATGTTGAGATCATACAGGTTGAACAAAACACAACCTATACAGACTACTACAGAAAAAACATTTTCATTTAACATCTCTTTTTTTATGATGTGTTTGTTTCCTGCCATCTTAGTGCTCTAGAAATATTAAATTCTTGGGAAAATGTGTTAGCATATTTATAGACTATTTTGGTAACGATAAATTGTATGACAGTGTTATTAAATTTACAGTAATGTAGCACTGAAACAAAGTAGCCAATAGCTTAAAATAACCCACTTAATTCAAATCAGGGTTATGGGGCGTGCAGAGTCTATCCCAGCAACACAGTGCATTGCCGGAAGCAGCCCTGTACAGGACACCAGCCCTACACTGGGCAAACTCACACTCACACCCACTGGAATCAGCTTGGAATTGTCACTTACACAAACATGCATGTTTTTGTAGATGTAGACGAAAAATACATGAAACCATAACAAGAGAATGCAAATTCTACATGACAATGGTTAAGCCCAGAATTCAAATTAGTAAGGCAGCAGCAATAACCAGTTAACCATCCAGTTAATAACTTAATAAAATACAGTAGAGCCCCTGTATCCGCACATTTGGTTTCAATGGTTTCAGTTATCTGTGGTTTAGCATGGCCTGAAAATATTAAATGGAAAATTCCAGAAATATACAAGTAATATAAGTTTCAGACTGCATGCCATTCTGAGAAAATGTTTTCACCACTTTGGATATACGGCACTGCGACTGCATTGACGCATTCTGTGCACAGTTTGCGCCAAAATAACACAAGCTAGCGGAGGTGTGCCTCTGTGTCTGATGTCATTTTCACCTCAATTTAAAAAAGAGAGAGAGAGAAAGAGAACATAGTGCAATGTATTTTATTATTATTCACTGTTGGTAATGCTTATTGCATGTAATTTATCAATTAAACTTTATCATTGGTGTGTATGTAAATGAAAAAGAACTTATATATAGGGTTCGCTATTATCACTGTTTCAGGCCTAAGTCTTGGAACATAACACCTGTGGATAGCAGCGGTCTACTGTATTGCCAATTGAATGTATAATTTGGGATTTTTGTAAAGTTTATGACAATGTACATTCAGCATGTAGGTTCTAACTTCCTGTCTTGATAGCATTTGTTGAGAGCTACTGTATGCCACATGAAAGTGCGAGATGGTCACCCTTCAGTTTTTGGAACTCAAAGAAAGAAAGAAAGAAAGAAAGAAAGAAAGAAAGAAAGAAAGAAAGAAAGAAAGAAAGAAAGAAAGAAAGAAAGAAAGAAAGAAAGAAAGAAAGAAAGAAAGAAAGAAAGAAAGAATTTTTAAACCAAGGAGGAAGACAGTGCATATCATGAGAGCAAATGGTTTAAGGCAGACCAGCTCTGCATTGACTAGCCATCTTTTGAAGGGCACATAGAAACAAACACATGTACTGTATATAAGCATATACTAAACATATACCCATAACCAGGCCATTGTAGAGTTGCTAATCAAAGTGAAACATGGTCTGCTGAAGGAAGCCATATGAGCAAACTAAAAAGACATGCGCACTCTATGCTGGGTTCACACTATACTTCATTTCATTATCCCATTGACATATTTCTCATATATATCCTTTATAAACTATAAACACATCATCTGTGTTATACTTTCATAATCATTTGAACCAATGAAATAAAGTGTGAAACATCTTATTATATATATTGATGTAATGAGGGCAGAATTGTACAGAAATGGAAATACTGAGATACATTTTTGTGGAATATTTTTAAACGGAAACACCAAGAACTCATTTTACATTATTACTGAGGTTTAAAGTGCCTCCACAGCAAGATGTTTCATTAAAAAAGGATGATTGCATGCTTATGCAGCTGTTCTTAATCTCACAGGCAAGCTCCCAGTTTTAGGGAAATTATACTTTCTGGTGTGGGAAGGTGAGGACAGCTGAGATGTAAATAAATCCTGAATAATCTGTGTCAATAAGTTCCCATATTAAATAAACACAACTTTTTGAGCAATCAAAGGAAAAACAGATTTGTTAGAAAAAACTTCCTTTAATTGTGCTGGCCACTGTTACATTACAAATTGTGACTGAAATCGGTTTTTGTGAGGCAATCATTTTCTCTTTGACCTCTGCCTTTGTTTTTTTTTTATTTAGGACAGTTTAATTGCTTTTAACATTCACAGCCAATTGTAGCTTTAACTCTTAGAAATATCACAATAATGTACCCCAATCTCCTTATATGGCCCCCATTTGATTCGTTGAGGATATGTGTTTTTCATGTCCATATTTCAGATGCAGTTTTCCCAAACTCACCTGCAAGCAAGTATTTAAATGGGCCAGTGCATTGGAAAAACCTATTTTATGAAGAAGTTTTTAAGACAGTATTTGCTGCATGAAAAACTGAAAACAAGTCCTTGTGTAAAGTCTTCCTGTTAAAATAGAAAGAATTTATCAGAAATGTTAAGCAAGTAGAAAAACTCTACCGAAACCACTATATGCAACCTGGGGACATAATAATATATGAAAATACATCTAGCAGCTTTCTGTTATACAGTAACCAACTCATCAAATGAATACCATTTGCTTCACAATCTCATATTATCTATAAAAAACAATGTATTTCTTTTTTTCTCTTAATTCAGTGCCTGTTTCTGTTTCTGCTTTATCATTATGCTGGGTATTTCATTTTGCTTGTTTACAGTGTCCACCTGTATGTTCAGTTCTCTCTTATTATATACATGTATTAGCTGTATAATATACAGTCTGTCCTCTTATAAAGCCATCTTATTCTGATCGAATAATTAATTACTTCTTAGTTATATTGGCTGCATGGGCTTTTCACCTAGCATTACAGGTTTCTTCTCACATTCCAAAGATATGATCCTGTTATGTGAACTGGCTCCTGTAATGTGGCCCTTTAGCTGTGAGTGTGGGCTGTATTGTATTGTTATATTGTATTGTATTGTTTTGTTTGCCGATGATGCTGTGATTTTTGTTGAGTCAATGGAGGCTCTCGAGTAACTGAGCGAGGAGTCTGAGTGTCCGGGCTTGCGAGTGTCCTGGATAAAAACCAAGATCCAGGCCTTTAATGACCTATTGTCTGCGGGGAGAGTGTTGACCTTGTTGAGAGGTTTACTTACCTTGGCAGTGACATTCATGTTTCTGGTGTCTTTTCCTATGAAGTCAGTAGACATATTGGGAGAGCATGAGGGGTCATGAGGTTGCTGGAGAGGGGTGTGTAGCGCTCCCGATATCTATGCAAAGGACGAAGGTCCAAGTCTTTAGAGTCCTGGTGCCTGTCTTGGTATATGGTTGTGAGACAAGGATGCTATCCAGTGACCTGAGGCAAAGACTGGACTACTTTGGTTTTGTGTGTCTTCGGAGAACCCTTGGGTACTGTTGGTTTGACTTTGTGTCGAATGAGCGATTGCTCATGGAGTCCCAAATGAGGCACATTACCTGCATTGTAAGGGAGCGTCAGTTACGGCACTACGGCCATGTGGTGTGATTCCCCAAGGTTGATTCAGCTCACAGGATCCTCATTGTTGAGGAACAGAATGGCTGGACCAGGCCAAGGGGACAGCCACTTAACACCTGGCTGCAGCGGATAGAGGGACATTTCCGGAGGGTGGGACTGGACCGTGTGTCTGCCTGGGGGGTTGCCAACCAGGATCCCAAGTTGTTTCGTCGTGTGGTGCATGTGACAACATACTGTACCAGTGCATGCTCCCCAACCTGAACCTGAACCTCAACCTGAACCTGAACTTGTGGGTTGCATAGATGAGTGTATATGCAAAGGAGAAATGGCTTCTTGATGTTGCTGGGAAAGATTTCAGCCCCTGTGATTTTTAAGTGTGTTAAGCAAGTTTGATAATTGATGTATGGATAGTTATTTGAGCATCACAACTTTAATTTCATCATTATTAAATATTTCTTTGGTCTAAAGTCGCCCCTTTTACTTAAACTGTCAGTCTTCTCACTATATAATGGTTGCATTGCCCCAACCTTTTCTTTTATTTGTCCATATTAACAATCCACTCCATATTTTACTGTGTTCCATTTAGTCTAATGCTATGTGGTTCTGCATGAAGGTTGAATTTGCCATGCCTTAGTCTGACAGCACTTGGCATAATCAGAATGATTTGTGCAAGATGATCATAAGTACAATTCATTGAGTAGCAGGGATACACAAATTCATTAGCTGTTTTTACATTGTTCTTTTCCAGGACACTGCAATAATAAAATGTCAGAACTAGCAAGCAATTGTTGCCTGTTCTAACAATCATTAAACCACTCTAAGTCAGAAATGTACTTTTTCCTTGTGCATATACAAAGCTAAGACAATGCAGCAAATGTGCTTAAAAAATTTGCAACCACGTTATCAATTGTTGCCACATGTTTCAAAAGAGTTCAGAAACCTCACGAAATGACGAAGAAATAATGATTCGGCTCCTGATTGATAACTGTGCAGCCCATAACATGCTTCCACATTTAGATAATGTTCGCGTTGAATCCCTCCCACCCAATTGCATGGCAGCACTTCAGCCATTGGTTTTGGGCATCATTCGCACCCTGAAAGTGTATTATGGCAAGGAAATGCTGAGAAAAATTCTCGTCAGCATAACTTGTAGGCAGGAGGCGATTAAAATTAACACGAAAGAAGCAATTGAAATGATTGCAAACGCCTGGCTACAAGTTAAAGAAAGCACTATAGTAACAAATACAGAATCTCATTACAACAAAATTTTCTTTACAACAAAATATTTTTTAGGTGCCTGTGAGTTCGTTGTAATGGAATATTACCTGTATATTAGCTTACGGGAGACAGAATGTCACTGAAGATGCAGTTTTTACATTCTCATCTCAACTTTTTTCCACCAAATCTAAGTGATGTCAGCGATGAGCATGGGGAAAGATTTCATCAAGATATAAAGGTGATGGAAAACTGATATCGGGGAAAATCTTCTCCAAACATGATGGGTGACTACTGTTGGTTCTTGCAAAGAGAGACGGATGTGCAGTACAAGTGCAAAAGCAAGAGCCTCCAACATTTTTGGGCACGCTGACCTCACTTTTATATTGAGGTAAATTGACATAAATATGCTTTAACGTGTCTCTGGTATCGTCTTCTGGTTTGGTTTCAGAATAAACACATCAAAACAATTTTGGTGGGACATAGTCCAAACTCCAGATATTGTGTTGATATATTATATTGATATTCAAAAGTGTAAAAATGTCAATGATGTGTATTTCAAAAACCTGATGTGCTAGCTTAATTCTGATTTCATATATGAAATCGGTGTAAAAAACTAAATAAAGAGCTGCTCTGAAGTTCCCAGTAGCAAACAAAAAATACTTTTTTTAGACCAGTGTTATCTCACACCACCTTCAGTAACATTTTGGGGGGACAGCTCCCTGAATTTCTTCCACCAACCTTTAACCCTAGCTATCAATGCTGTGATTGTAGCAGAACTTCCCTACTTTCCCCCAAAAAACTATTTCCATTGCTGATATCTAAATTTATATTTACTACATCAGAATTCTCATGAATTTTTCATCAGAATGGTCATGTTATTCATATCAAGCATTACTGCATACAGTAGCTAATATAATGATATACTAACTGAAAAGGGTTTCAACCAGTTATATCTTTTATGAGCATTTACACACTATTTTATCTTAAGCAGTATTAACCATAGCACTATATAAATATATCCCTGAGGCTACTTTATGCTATCTGCAAATGCCTGGAAAATCATCCCTGCCATGTTAAATTCTTGTCACATGCTTCCATAGCTTTTCCATAAGAATATTCTATTTACTTAAAAGGTGCATTTTATCAAAATACTGAAATATTCCTATATTAACACATCAGACAGATAAATATATGTTATTATCACATAATGCAAGAATCATTATATCAACCTTCCCGGGTCCTCCCCGCGTGGAGTTTGCATGTTCTCCCTGTGTCTCCATAGGTTTCCTCCGGGTGCTCCGGTTTCCTCCCACAGTCCAAAGACATGCAGGTTAAGTGCATTGGTGATTCTAAATTGTCCCTAGTGTGTGCTTGGGGTGTGTGTGTGTGTGTGCCTTGCGGTGAGCTGGCGCCCTGCCCTGGATTTGTTTCCTGCCTTGTGTCCTGTGTTGGCTGGGATTGGCTCCAGCAGGCCCTGTAGTTAGGATATAGCGGGCTGGATAATGGATGGATGGACTGGATTATATCAACCCCAACACAGTTACTAGTTTAGAATTTTTTTATATTTAAAATACTAATGAATAAAATGTTAAAAATTAGGTAATAACTTTTTTACCTAATGAAAGAAAAGCATGACCTTCCGCTAGCCTGTGTAATCTAGACAGTGTATTTTTAATATAATCAATGAGAATTTCCAACAGTTTCAATTTATCATCAGTATATATCACAATACACTGAAGAATATTGGTTACAGTTTTCACTGTTGCAGAAACAGTAAAAATGATACAAACTATTAAATGATAGCAATAAATGTGAATAAACTGATATTAATTATAAACTTACTTGATAGAAGATACATTTTTACAATTATATTAATCCAAACATTTGTGGTACTTTTCTGTGTGCTTTTGTCTGCACAGATTACCTAAATGTTGGCCTATATTTAATTTTATATCTTCTACAATGTTACATTATTATGAATACTCAATATGCCCAAAAGAGTCCCTCAGTATCAGTTTGGGTTACTAATAGCTAACCTGGCCCAATATTACATACAGATGTTTTTAACAGCGGTCAGAATCTCTGCTAAAGCTACGTGACTCAGTAGTTTCTCTCAGCTTTCCAAGACCTTGTCTGTGAAGAAGTATTTCCTGTTTCCTGCTTTAATGGGTTTCTTCTTAACTACCTCCAGTGTATTTGAGTGCATAATTCATTTAACTAAAAAAAGAAAAAGCTCCCTTACAACAGATCACAGCATGGCAGTTGTGTTGCTGTGTACAATACCTTGACCCACACTTGGGTAATCTAGAAATGATGTGTGCCAGGTTCTCCATGAATTTAAGGTGCCGACAAAGAGAAAGGAGAATCCTAACCCAGTTTTGAGTGAGGCTTTTTAGGAAAGATTCTTACTTAAAAGTGTTTAGTCATGATTTTTCAAATGGTAGATTTGTTAAGATATATGAAATCTTTGTTTTTGCAACCAAGTCCTGCTACCTAACAACTGGCTGCTGTTAGTCCTAAATTTGGAAAAAAAACAATTTGGTGCTATTTCCCTCTTCCTGGATGTACTGTATATGCTGCAAAACTACTGTCTATGAAGTCCATCTCAACAAGGCCTCTTCTCATTTTTTAAGGGCATGGCATCCCGGGCTTATGGTGGCTCACATGCACTCTAAATGCCACCAAGGTTCCATTTCTTTGTCTTCCATTTGCGGGACTTGCTGGGCAACAATTGTTATCTAATGCTGTCCTTTGCAGCCTCATAACTCCTTGACTGCCGAGCAGCACTAAACAGTGGGAACATCCAGATACTTCAGAAAACCAATAAATTAACATGTTATAGACAAATTAAAAAAATGAATAACTAAATATTTTTGTGTTATGTTCCAAACGAATTTGTAATGGTCAGTAACTTTACATCTCATGTAAAAACGATTTTCTATATTTAAAAGAAACAAAACATCACATGTAGGAATCTTACCTCAAGCAGAGAGGAGAGCTTTATCAGATTTAAACCATATGTTTCTGAAAACTTTTACTACAACATACATTTAGCTAAAACAAACACGAACCTATGCAGCTCACTTAGAAGACATCCCATTTAAAAGCCCCCTGGGTTATGGACACAAAGCCTATCCAGTTATAATCACAAAAATATTCAATTTCCCTTTTTTTTAACTTGGTATACATTTCTTCTCTCCACATCTTAAAGTGAATTCTTTGTCACCACCTCCCAGCTCCTAGGGTACCAGTGCAAAGGTAATTAGGACATTTCAGAATTCAATTGGCTGTCCTTTCTGTTAGTTATTGGTTATTATAAAAAGGATAAACCATTGAGCTCAAAATATAGAGTCACAGGAAGGCTTCCAGCAAATATGTGACACTGGTTTTCATGGCCAATCATGGAACTGCCACGGGAGAAATAAAAAGGAGAAAGAACTGTATGGCCAAAATCAAAATATCAGATTTTTGCTATTCTTGCTTGGTGTCTTTCCCTGTTGCACAGCCACCGATTTGATATACAGTGATCCCTCGCTATATCGCGCTTCGCCTTTCGCGGCTTCACTCCATCGCGGATTTTATATGTAAGCATATTTAAATATATATCGCAGATTTTTTGCTGGTTCGCGGATTTCTGCGGACAATGGGTCTTTTAATTTCTGGTACATGCTTCCTCAGTTGGTTTGCCCAGTTGATTTCATACAAGGGACGCTATTGGCAGATGGCTGAGAAGCTAGATTGCTTACTTTTCTCTCTCTCTTGCGCTGACTATCTGTGATCCTGACGTAGGGGGTGTGAGCAGGGGGGCTGTTCGCACACCTAGACGATACGGACGCTTGTCTAAAAATGCTGAAAGATTATCTTCACGTTGCTACCTTCTGTGTGCAGCTGCTTCGTGAAGCGACATGCTGCACGGTGCTTCGCATACTTAAAAGCTCAAAGGGCACGTATTGATTTTTCACTGTTTGTTTTTCTCTCTCTCTCTCCCTGCTCCTGACGGAGGGGGTGTGAGCTGCCGCCTTCAACAGCTTTGTACCGGCGGTGCTTCGCATACTTAAAAGCCAAACAGCCCTATTGATTTGTTTGCTTTCCTCTCTGTTTCTGACATGCTCTGCTCCTGACGCGCACTCCTTTGAAGAGGAAGATATGTTTGTATTCTTTTAATTGTGAGACAGAACTGTCATCTCTGTCTTGTCATGGAGCACAGTTTAAACTTTTGAAAAAGAGACAAATGTTTGTTTGCAGTGTTTGAATAACGTTCCTGTCTCTCTACAACCTCCTGTGTTTCTGCGCAAATCTGTGACCCAAGCATGACAATATAAAAATAACCATATAAACATATGGTTTCTACTTCGCGGATTTTCTTATTTCGCGGGTGGCTCTGGAACGCAACCCCCGCGATGAAGGAGGGATTACTGTATTTATTTATCGATATTTATTAATATTATACTAACACACATGACCTAAAATTTGCTTGCGCTCAGTGAATGTGTCTGCGCTTGATTACAACACTCATTTGCTATTTAGAGTAATTTTGTAACTGGGAAAGCTCGATCTCTGAGAGAACAGGAGAACTAAGCAGAGTTCAGTATTCATCACTTTCCACGATTAGTATATTGAGGCAGTTGTAATTGTAATCGCGGTTAATGTATGAATAATTGTGCAGCCTTACCTTGTTTTTAAAATAATTAAACAGAGCTTTCATCTTCATGCCTCAACACCATGATGTTGTCATTGACCTCTTTATTACAACATACTATGAGTTATCTGTATTTTAAAAAATGGTAACTATTGATTTGCCCTTCTTATTAATATCTGTGCACCTGTAAATCTTGACTATCTGCATTACATTTTATTTCATTATTATCCATTTAAAAAATACAGAGAGGCAGATAGTGAAGAGTTCAAAAGATTTTTTTTCACGTAAAATCACATCAGTAATGTTGTTTTACATGAGGAAGCTATTCAAATGTCATTCCAAAGAAACAAAAGTAGATAAGAAAGTTTCAGGAATGCCAGCAATTCTGAAGTTATTTCCTATTAATATTGCATTTGGTATATCATTTTATTTATTGATTAAGGGATCTAAGGATCAAAGTTAAACTTAACCATAGTCTTTGTGTGTTCAGCTAAGTTAATGAAAAAATAACAGTTGTGTTGCCTACATTCAGTGCTAAAGTGTGTATAAGCAGCAGGATTTCAAATGCCAAGCCCAGTTTGAATATATATGTTATAAAGGACCCACAGATGGACTAACTAGTTTTAATAATAAATAGTTAAATGGATTAAATACTGTATATAAAACACTTCGCGATGATCCCAGGTTAAATGTGTTGGAAATAATAATAGTAGGCATGATTGGGCAAGGTTTTGAAACATAACTGCTTATGATGAACACAAATTCAATTAAAAAATGGTGATAGGATGGTTAGGGATGCACTGGGGCGGGGTGTTGTAAAAGATTGTTTGATGAAATACACTTGATATCGAGTTATATTAGAATTTTAAAATAAAGCTTTTGTGTGATGTATCACTGTACATCCTATGTCTAGGATAGGACTTTTATCAAGAAATAAAATCCCAGAAAGTCAGGAAGGAGTATGAAGTAGTAATAGCAGTATTGCATACATACAGTGAAACTCTTATATGTATGTGATCAACATTCAACACATTACTCTCTGGTGCCATGATAATATACATAATATATATGTAAATATTTGCTTCTTGGTGAGATGGGCACTTGTCAATGTACCACCTGAGTTTTCCTTGTCAAAAGGTGTTTTTTTGCACCTTACCAGGACCAGTTTGATGAAAGTTGAAAATATTGATAGATAAGGAGCATGATTTGGTTTAGGGTATGGTTTAGTAGCAACTTTAGTTCTCAGCCTTTTAACAGGTTAGCTAGAAGTGGTAAAATGCACTGTGCCAAACTACAACCAAGAGGTTCTGTTCTGTGGTGTCTCTAGGGGCCGTGATGACTTAACAAATGTTGGTGTGTAAAATAACCAGTTAGGTAGCTGGAGTTGGAAAATAGGATATAGCTTCTTTTTGTCATAGAGTCACACTACGGTTGTATAGTAAAGTTGAACATGAGATTTTTTATAAAGGAAGAAAATAGCTAAAGTTTTCAAGAAATGTAGAAGTTGTGCAGTCTACTTCACAGCCACTATGCTATGCTTTAGACCTGTCACAGATGTACCCTGTATCTTCTTGATGGGCATCTATGGCAGCAGTAGTTTTTCCCGAGTGCAGCAGGGAGAGCTTACTTAGCAGTTACAGATAAATATTATGATCCACGCACCATTTTTGGTTTGTGATTTGTTTCACCAAACATGGAGCAGAAAGTAATGATTACGTGAAATCAAATCATAACAGTGCAAAGTTTGTACAGTGGACACAGATATCTTCATTTTATCACATGCAACATTCATTTGGTCTAATGGTGCATCGGTGCTTCCTGGTAAAACAGAAAGAGGTTGGGAGCTTGTGCTGTTAGCGCATTGACGCATCCACCACATGATGAACCACTGGATTGGGGACCCGAGTGCAGTGGGTGACATCTCAGCACCACACTGGAACAGTGTGAGGTTTCTTACAGTGGCTGGAATACCAATCCTGCCACCAACCCCAAAGTTTTCCCTTTAAGTTGGAGGGCCTGCTTGCCCAAATTAGGATGCAAGCATATGGCCAAACCAGTATTTAAGAGTATTTATCTAAAAAAAAAAAAAAAAGCTTGTGAAACTACACTTAAGTAGCCTGTCCATTTTTATGAGCAACCTTTTACAAATTCCAGACACTCAGAGGTTTTGTTGGCAATGCATTTTGAAAATGCGAGTCTGACTGACGTCTACAAAAGTTAACTTTGCATCACTGGTAAAGTTCTAGATAAAAAAGCCTGACAACAGATTTTACCTTCGACATATGGTCAATTTCAGCTTCTGACTTGTATTTCCTTTGTTTGTTTTTAGGTCTGGAAGTGTCAAGAATCACTGGATAGAAATTTATTCCTTTGTTGAAGACTTGGCTGAAAAATTTATAAGGTGATTTATGTGTATTTTAAGAAATATATGATATTTTGCATTTTTTTAAATAAGCATTAACTAAGCAGCAAAGCTCTGATAATACAACTTTTCTTATATTCTAGAACAGTCACAGATGTTTATATTTTCTTGTACATTAAATATTACATGCTGCATTTTTGTGTTAATAATTTTTGCATGTGTGTCATCATAGTAAATTCCATGAAAGTGACATTCTTATGGTAATGAAAAATAAAAAATATATCAAGATATGCAACCAAAAAGACAAGAACATATCAGTTATTATTTGCTTAACACTTAGCGACAGTGACAAAATCAATATGTTGTTTTTTATGTTTGTATGCAAATTCAAGCTTATCCTGACATAACCATTTGCCAAACAGACCTACCTGTGTATAAAAGAAAAACTGAAAGCATCAGCACGGACAGTTTGGAGAGCCTTCAGCACAACTTCAAAAAACAGAATGAGTCAGTGGCCTCAATCATGACACGCCACTTTGAATTTTCTGCCTTTAAAAAACATAAACATTTTTCTGACTTTTGACTACAATTTCATCATTTCTGCTTTGTTTTTATAAAGTATATGATTGCTCATCTCTGACTGTGTTCTTTCTTCTTTGATCTCACTGAGGCATGGTGGTGCAGTGGTTGGTACTGCTGGCACACAGCTCCGATCACCTTTTTGGCCATAATAATCAGTCCAGTATAGTTGGCAGACATTTCCCTAGCCCTCAGGGGCACTGTAAAGATTATTGCACCATTATAATACTCTCAAATCTAATTCATTTATTCCTTCCCCATTTACATCAATGTATTTCTCCAAACTCAAGGCAAAGCGAACACCATAGAGTTTGCTCATCACTAATCAGTACCCTTCATTTTAGCTCTGTGGGCCCACACACACTCACCTACTCGAGTACATGCACACACAAGTGTTAAGTATGAAACAGTGCATTAAATAGGAAAAGAATTACAAACATAAATAAAATAAGCCTCCTTGCATGCCTGAGCGACAGTTGTATGTGCAAAGGTGGGAAAAAAATGAAACTGCCCCTTCACTATCTTTAGAGCAAGTAAGAAAGAAACAGATATTCACAAACATAGCCTTTACAACTGATAAGGAATTGCATGGAGAATACCTTCAAAAATGTCCTTCATTGCTGGAAGGACTTCCAGTGTTTTCTCTTTTAAGACACACAGAACGCCATCTCGTTTCTGCTGTTTCAGGCTTGTAATCCCTGTAAAAAAATCCATTCAGGGGCACAGTGTGAGCGCTCATTAGCAATCATAGATGCTACGCTAACAATTACAGTGCTGACTGTTATGATCACCATTTGTTTCTCTACCCTGTTCTGTTCCTTCTTTTCAGTATTTTCGGATTTTTTAAATCACATAGAGCTGGAGTTTTACAGCTCCGCAGTCACTTCTCTGTTTTTTTTAAATGTCCTGAGGCCTCATGTATATTGCCGTGCATAGAATTCACACTAAAACATGGCGTATGAACAAAACTGGAAATGTGCGTATGCACAAACAAATCTACTGTAGATGCATAAAACTGTACTTTCACCAACTTCCACGTTCTTTCCCTTTATAAATCCCAATGAACTTGAAATTTAATGCATGTGCATGTGCCTAAAGCCCCACCCTGACTTCCAGAATTTTGCATATTTGAATATGCGAATCAATATAAATAGCCCCTTCTGTTCAGTGCTTTGTTAAAAGACAATGGCAAAAGCACATGGAAAAAAGAATTTCAGCAAATGCGCAGTGGAGGCAAGGAAAAACTTACTATTTGTTGGCTTAAGCCAGTGTTTCCCAGCCTCGGACCTGGGGACCCCCTGTGGCTGCAGGTTTATGTTCCAACCAGATTCCTAATCAGTGACAACACCTGATAGCAGTGATCTCATTTAATTAGCTGGTATTATTTTTCTTTTATTCTACATTCAGAAAAGCACAGCAGCATGATTTTTACATTTATAAGACACTTAGAAATATTTCTGCTTTTGCTATAGATTTAAATGCTTAATTCGCTTTTGTTGATTTCATCATATTTTGCCCTTTCTCTGTGCAGTTTTTCCCCTTCGTTGTATCTTATTAATGAGAATTAAAAATGAGCAGAGCAGACACGCTAGCAAACAACACTGAGTAAGCAAAGGTTGCAACTACTTTAGCATCAGATCCACTAATTAGTAAATAATGGATTAATTAAACAATTAGAACACCTAGAAAAGTAGAATGAAAATCAAGATGAAATATTGTTAAAAAGAAAAAAAATACATTATTCCCATTATAACTGCTTGGTACATTTTAATATATATATATATATATATATATATATATATATATATATATATATATATATATATATATATATATATATATATATATATATATATATATATATATATATATATTTTAATATATATATATATATATATATATATATATATATATATATATATATATATATATATATATATATATATATATTTGGCAAACTTAGTTTTCTAATTTCTATATTGTTCCCAAAACACAGAACTTGGGAAATAACAGTTCACTTAATTAGCCCAGGAGTCCAATTAAAAACAGAAGCTGGTTGGAACAAAACCTGCAGCCACAGTTTGTCCCCAGGACTGAGGTTATAAACACTGGCTTAAGCACTGGTATAAGCAACAGAAAGAAGTTATGGAGTGATACAGTGTGACAGAGACACTCGGAAGTTAAAGTTCAGAAAGTTGCACAGTGCCCGAAATAAAAAAGAAATGGTCAGAAATCAATGTCATGTGAAAAGGTGAGTCGCAGCCCACCGTCTTTTTATTCTGTTTCGGACAATATTACAAAAGCTGACCCATGTGCCGAGGGTGCAATGATGGTGATGCTGTGCCGAGCACATCTTCTGTCTCTGGCTGCACACACACACCTCTGCCTTGGAAACCACTGGGCGACCATCTGGCTGTGTGCTGATGGATGCTGTTCTGGAATCACAACATGCAATAGTTGATGCTGTAAGAAATGTGGCCAATGAACTCAGGAATATTAGGGCTGTACTATGTGATATTGACCACAAATGAAATGAATTGGTTAAAAAATAAATGCTGCATCTGATTACCTGTTTTTACATTCTGCTAATTCCGTTCAAATGAAGTTGTAACGCTTTCCGATTTGGCTGATCATTTGGTGGTTCAAGGTCCGGTTCATCATATCATGTCATTTCAGGTATGGGAGAGCCACAATTGTGTGCCACATTATTCAACAAGCCATATGCTTGCACAATGCGGCACACTTTCCATGCACTATAGAGCAGCACATTAATAGAGTGGAAATGCTTTCTCTTTACATAAGCAAATTCATTCTCTGAAGGTGCCTTTATAGTGTAGCGTCGGCACCGAGCACCACAATGGATTGATTCTCTACTCTTTACATGGCTGTTTGAGGTAACTTGCTAGGCTTAAAAGGACTGCTAGGCTTTTGCCATACTAGTTGGAAAAAGCTCCGGCGACTATGCGGAGTTGCCGTTTTTATAGGCTCTCCTGCAATAGATGATGCAATGCCAATTCATTCTTTTGGTGATTCATCCCTGGCTGGTGTAATTTGTCCTGCAGCATTGCAATAATAATGTGCGTGCAGTTGACCACTCCAGTTACATTTGGAAAACCAGACGTTGCTGCGAATTACGCTTTGATGTTTCCCAGTTCAACCATAGTGTAAGGAAATCTTATACATCTGGATGACAGGCGGATAACACCATCCTATACAGCTAGCATGGCGTGACTCAGTGATGTTTGTGAAATACCTGATCGGTTAACAAGTTCACATTGAAAAATTCTTATGGCTAAAAAGTTGAGGGTGGACAGAACTTCCAAAGGAGCTGGTAGAGCACAATTCCTCAAAGTCTGCCTTTGTAAAGCTGGCGCCTGTTCAACACACAGCTCTAAGAGGATACCTCTTGGAAATTGAAATTGATGTAGAAGCCACTCATCATCATCTTTAAATACACAATCTCATCTAATTCTTACATTTGCGATGTCTTCTAGCAGTGATAAAGCAGCTATGATAATTGGAATAGTTTGGCCATTCAGTGCACCATTATATTGTTAGAGAATGATTACAATCAAGTTAATTAAATTTATAAACGATATGCAGTTAATTTCGGTGTATTTCATAAATCCTGCGTCACTTATGTGAATCTGAAAAAAGGAGACCGAAACAGAACCAGTAACACTTCTTTGACGCTGGGTGCCACCAGTCTGGAAAACCAAGCAGAAACTTGCGTACACACAGTTTGAGTCTGCTGTGAAAATGTGCATGGCTTTACGGCAAGTCTAGTTTTTATACATCTTAAAGTGTGCGTGGAAATGTGCGTATGCAACATTTTTGTACATATGCACCACTTATACATGAAGGCCCTGATTTTTTTTTCCCTTTTCCCTTTCTAGCAATTCCCATTGATACCAACTTTCATTCAGCCAATCACACAACTATTATACTGTCAAAATAGATTGTGCTCAGAATGTTAACCAGTGTAACAAAGGCGCTTTATTGGCGCCGACCTGACACAGATTGACACCAGAGGCACGAATAAAACCCAAGAAACTTTTATTTTTCTTCACATGTGGGGCACATCTTCCCCGTTACCCACAGGCACAACACAATCCCAAGCACACCAAACAAAATCCACACAGTACTTCTTTTCACCACCACTCCTCCTGGCAAGCTTAGTCCTCCTCCTCCCAACTCACGTTCCTCGAGATGTGGCTGCTGGCCCCTTTTATAGTCCACACAGAAGTGGTCCAGGTGCCTGATTGCCGAGTTCTGGCTGTACTTCCGGGTGTGGCGAAAACACTGCCCATAAGGGCTTCGGAGTCCCAGCTGCAGCACCCCCTGCCGGCGCCTGTGTGACCCAACAGGGCTGCACCAAACTCCTATTCCCATGGAGCCCTATGGGAAACTTAGGCACCGCTCCAACCCAGGGGGGTTGCCATCTAGTGTTCAGGGGGAGGTATTGCAAAGTCCATGGCTGCTCCTCCTGAACATATACCGAAAGGGCGTCCCGGCCGGGCATGGACCCCGGCTGTCTGCCACACCAGGCACTTCTCAAACATCAATTCAGTTTTTGAAAACTTTATTAAATTAAACTAAGTGCACTCTGAAACGCAGCATGATTACTCCATCTTATAGCACCTCCTGACAATTTGGCATTTCTTATACTTCAGCAACACCCTCGAACAAGCTATTTGAATTATTGAATATTTTGTTAAGTCTTTTGAAATGTAGTTAAATTCTGTTGAAAGTTTTACATACTTTTTGGAATTCATGTCTATTCTTGTTGCGACTATTTCCTGTCGGTAGATTGTAGTACTAGAGTACTAGTACTAGAGTGTTGTACCGTGTTAGCCATTATGAATGTAGAGAAAAGCCAAGCAAAATGACACCTTTTATTGGCCAATAAAAGGTGTCATTTTGCTTGGCTTTTCTCTGTTGGTAGATTTAATGTTAGGAAATAAAAATTAAGTTGTAAAGACTGTGGAATATTCTTTCATGGTATTTAATACAAAACCAATGAGTAATTTTGTATTTGCCGATGTAAAATCTCTGGCAAACAAAAATTAAGTTAAAGGGTTGAGTATAAAAATATTTTATAGTTCAGTAAACATTATTCTCTAATCTTTAGATTAATCTGATCAGGATATCTTGTTGCTTTTGTTTTTGATGGGTAAAATGATAAAGCGGTGTAGCCATATGATATTGTGATGCCAGGAAAATTAGTTTACAGCCTATTTAAAAAATACATTGTATGAAATGTAATATTCTTTACAAAGCTCAAAGTCAGGTCTTCATGTTTTCATATTATAACTTTTAATAAAAGACACTTGCTTTATAAAACAGGGTAGATAGGAGCAACTCCAGCTTTGGAAAATAAATTACAAGTCTTAAAGGCTAGGGATTTGATTTTTGCGAAAAGGTTTAGGTAAGAAGTATAATTCCTGGTGAACTTCTACTGAAAGGGCATAGATTGTTCCTGGCACCTAAACACAGTCCTGGATACCCTCCTTGCTAAACACATATGGTATTCAATACACTGTTTGCACCTAAATATGACCCAAGTCAGAGCTGGCTTTTATGATAGTCCTTTAATTATGCTTAATGTGCTAAGAAGAGCCTATGGGGGTCTTTACTGCCCACTGCTATCAGGTAATTCAATGCTTCCTCCCAGAATACTTGTTTAGTTTACTTTGAAATATCTATCTATCTATCTATCTATCTATCTATCTATCTATCTATCTATCTATCTATCTATCTATCTATCTATCTATCTATCTATCTATCTATCTATCTATCTATCTATCTATCTATCTATCTATCTATAGATTGATTAGCTGTATTATTTGTCCTGTGAGTAAGTATCATTGTTTTTTTATGTTTCTGCTGTTGTATGCAAAAAATGAAATTTCCTCTTGGGATTAATAAAGTTTATTTCATTTATTTATTTATGCTCAAATTCCATGCAGTATTTATCTATTTGCACATTTATTTAATTTTGTCTGAAGTATTCCTCCATAAATTAGTAGTGTTTGGATATCTTGGATAAAAGTCAAGGTTGTAATTCCAGCATATTATTCAAACACATCACTGCTTTACTTTCAACGTCAAGGATCTGCCTGTGCTGACTGTGGAAATGTTATCTGTTGTTGTGGATGTAGGTTATATGTGGGAGATTTTACTTTCAGAATTGTATAGAAGACATCATAGGAACCAACATTTTAGTAGTGTTTAACTGTGCCTGTTAACACAGTAGGTGCTTTCATTAATTATTACAAAAAAGCTGGACAGTTTCCAATAACTTTATATTGTGATAACAAAAAGAAACTTGTACAGCCAGAAAGGTGAGAATCTTTCCTTTTTCTGCAGATGGAATTAAAATATTATTTTGTATAATGTTTTGAATACGAATGTTTCTGTTTTTCTAGTTTAAAACATACTGTGCTTTACAGCTTTATCAGATAGAGACTTTTGTATACATACAGTGTGCATACAAATTGACAAGTGCTTTTTCAGTCATTAAGATCAACTGAAACTGATACCCTTTTGTTTGAAAATAATTGTCAAAGCTTACTGTATATTTACTTCAGGAGATTGCCGACAATTAAAGGGGCCCAACAAGCACTGCATTGAAGAATGGCTCTGTGTTCTTTTGATTATAATTAGAAAAGAAAAAAAATGGTCTGCATTAGTCTCAAAGTTCAAAGACGACTCCCTTCTGTGCCAGAGGATTTTTATGTTACTAAGAGAAGCAATATGCAGATCTGTAGTGTACAGTAGTAATATATAAAGTAATGTGTGAGCCCTTCCTGCTGTTAACCTCAAATTCACTTCTTACTTTACTTTTTGCTTTTAAGAGGAAAGTCTGCAGTTCAGCTATAATTTATAATTACACATTGGTGTTGTCTGTCTGTAAAGTTTTTTGCATTCTACTTGTTTCAGAGGCTGAGTAAAATATTTAAGTAATAGTAATAATCAGCTATCTTTGTAATCATTTCATCCCAGGCACAGGATTTCTTTTACCCAAAAACCTGATGTAGGTAGTTTGATAAAATAATAATAATAATAGTAATAATAATAATGCCACTCCCCTACTTTTTGCTGCCTTAAATGGAAATTAATGGATTAATAATAATAATAATAATAATAATAATAATAATAATTTCATCATCCTTATCCTAGACTTCATTTTCCTGCGACCTCAAAAATGAATTTATGTGTGTGTAGGAAATGAATGAATGGATGGTTGATAATTATCTGTATAACTTTTAATTTGTTCCTAGACTGGACATGTCCTTCTAGGATGGGCATGATCCTCTGTAACACTCCATTAAAATATTCCAGTTCATAAATTGAATGAATGATATAATGAATAAGTCAACGTGTAGTAACAAGTATAAGACAAACAAAGTGATCAGTGATTATGCTTTACTTATTACGTCCATGTAAGCTAGATTCATAGATGAAAATGTACAGCATCAAAAAAATTCTGTAATTCAAACAAGGTGCTGGTACTGAAAACTCAGTTGAGGTTGCAAAATTTACCTTTAGCAAATTTTTATCTGAGACTGTGTAGTTTTGCTGAAGAAAATATTTTAAAGTAACAGCTAGGATTTACTTTCCCAGTTTCTTTCGTAATTTTAAAATCCTCATGTCCCCTCTTAATCTTCATTTGTTTAAACCATAAAGGTTCAACTCTCGTAGTCTTCCATCTTAAATCATACTTCATAGGTTGGAATCAGCCTAGTCACTATATTATTGGTGTTAAATCCAATGCAAAATAAGAAAAAATAAAACACTTACCCAGCCTGTTTGTTGATTTTTATATTTGGAGATTGTATATTATAATGTATACATAAGGTTTAAAGACTGGCACATCATTTGTATTCAGTTCTGACTTTTACTAAAAAAGATGGAACAATTTTAGTTGGAGTGTAAAATTTTTACAAGTAAATCTAATAATAATATGTTAAAAAAGAACAGTTTCTCTTTACTCCATTGCACTTTTACACTATGTGATTATAAAGTTATGTCCCTTGCATCATTTGTGTTTCAAGTCTATGTCCTTTCAACTGGCACAAGCAACATGGATCCCAGAAGTGACTTATTCACACAATAAAATCTTGAATTTCTTGTTTAGTGCCTGGTGCATTGCTGAGTCAAGCCAATGTCACTTATAGGACTTAATCCTTCAATGCAGGGCCTCATGTCCTGGGTCCTCCCTCTGTGGAGTTTGCATGTTCTCCCCGGGCCTGCATTGGTTTCCTCCAGATGTTCCAGTTTCCTCCCATAGTCCAAAGACATGCAGGTTAGATAAATTTGGCAATGCTAAATTGGCCCTGGTGTGTGGATATATACGCGAATGTGTGTTCACCCTGCGTTGGACTGACATGACACCCTGTCCAGGATTTATTCCTGACTGGCGCCCTTTGCTATCTGAGTTAGGCTTCAGCACCCCCTGTGACCCTGGTCTAGTATAAGCAGGTTAGAAAATGACAAGACAATCAGCAGCCATATTTGGACTCTTAGTAAAAATAGGTCTATAAATGGCTATCCAACAAAAGGAGAATTCACATAAATTAGAGACAGCCAATGGAACACAATTAAACACAGAGTGGTAACAGAGGGCTAAAGGAATAAGAGAAATTTAAATGGAAATGTAAAAATTATTTGGATGTCTTATATGTTTTTAAAAATTAATTTTATATCAAAGCCAAACTGTGGGCAGGAGCTCTTATTAAAGCTCTACCTGATTTTTCTCTCTACAAAATGATCTATTGATTGATTTGGATCAATTTAGACTTATAAAGTGCCTTTATCCATAAGTGTATTGCTTTTATCAAGCTTCGCAAATCCATCCATCCATTAATTTTTAAATATTTTCTAGAAGAGAGGACATATCCCATCAGCAATGAGTTAAGAGTCCTGTCATCTAATGACACACACACACAATTTAGAGTTATCAATTAATTTGCAACCGACTGGCACCATGTTCAGGGATTGATCCTGCCTTGTACTCTATACTTGCCGGGGTACTGCTCAGGATTAAGCAAGCTTATAAAATGGCATGGTAATTAATTTGTGACTGCAACCCTCACTAGGAAAAACAGATACGAAAATGAAATTAATTAATTTGCATATCATCTTGTGGCAGAAAACTAGAAAACACAAAGAAAAGTCTTACAAACAAGACAAGAACTTGCTTCCACAAACATAGTGTCTGAGACTTAGTGGCCCTGGAGCTGTCATTACATGACTTTTCCAGCAATTCATTTGGAGGCATTCGTCGCAGCACAGTCTGACAAATGTAGAGACTCAGTCCAACTAGTCTGTGCCTTGATAGAGATTTTTGGACATTAAAAACAGAAGAGAGACTTGTCTGTATGTTTTACATACTATAGCAGAATGCTAAAAAGAAAAAAAAGGGCAAAGACTGCAGCTAAAATTGCTGTATTTGTAAAGCCTCTGTATGAGCACTGGCTCCATCAGGCAGCATATTATTGGCTGTCAATAAAAGAGGCGAGCATGTGATATGTTGGAAATATGAAACTGTACTGGAAAGTCACCAGTCATGTAATCTGACATCCTCTGACAACAAGATCAGCAACTGCAGTTGTCAAGTTTGACATCTGCTCTGATTAGAATGTAATGTGAAATTGGCTTAAGGCAGCTTACTACTATACTAACTAAAAAAGTAATGGGAAGTATTTTTATTAATAAATAGATTTGAAATATGCAAATGCAAATAAGAAAATATGCCGAGGAATTCAGCAGTTTCCACAATGCCATGTTTTCCATTACAGGGAAATTGGAGAAGTAGGGTTTGTCCTGGCTGAAAAGGGCACAAGGAAGCAATAATGGACTAGTATGCCATCCAGGGCTGAAATGGTGCCTTGTGTCTGTTGCAGCCAGAAGAGACTCCAGCTCTCCACAACCCTGACACTATGTTAAAATGTGTAACATTTCAGTTAAAATGATTACAGGCGTGCAAGTCAATTCTAAATTGTCATTAGGCTGTCATCTTGAGGGGCTTTATTTACTATTATAATTGTCTGTTGATGAATTATGTTTTTATTGCAACTATGAATCTGTATATTTTGCTTGGTTGAGATGTGAGGGTGACCAAACTGTTGACAAACGTTTTTTCCTTTAAATGGTCTTCTTCTTCTTTCTGCTGCTCCCGCTAGGGATTGCCACAGCGGATCATCTTCTTCCATATCTTCCTGTCCTCTGCAACTTGCTCTGTTACACCCATCACCTGCATGTCTTCTCTCACCACATCCATGAATCTTCTCTTAGGCCTTCCTCTTTTCCTCTTGCCTGGCAGCTCTATCCTTAGCATCTTTTTCCCAATATACCCAGCAGTACTGCTCTGCACATGTCCAAACCAACGCAATCTTGTTAACCCACAATCTTGTTGTTTACCCGGGCCTCGACCGATCTGGTATGGAGATCTGTATTGTTGTCCGCATATTGATCTGGCAAAATTTTATACCGGATGCCCTTCCATGATGCAACCTTCCCCATTTATCCGGGCTTGAGACCGGCACGAAGAAACACCTCTGGTTTGTGCATCCCCTGTGGCTGGGTTGTTTTCCTTTAAATGTAAAATAATGCAAATGTACATAAACATTAACAGAGTACAGGGCAAAATCAGATTCAAGATAGGACCCCGACTTGGGCTAGGGTGCACTGCAAGTCCCTTCCAGGGTGTATGCATGTAATGCTTTACATGTTTCTGGAAAATTACACAGATACATATTTTTAATCATAAAATTTCAGAGGATTTTCTTTATTGTTGAAATGGAATCTGTTTTGAAGTGCGGGCTGATGCTGCCTGCCTTTCTTTAAAGTGCACTTTAACATATATTTTCATTTTGAGGATTAAGTGCATGCATGTAGTGTAAAATAAAGAAAACAAAATGAAGCCTAATAATTCATATCTGTATTGCACTTTTTATGTGTCTTTCAGTCCCTTACTGAGAATGTCCTTCATAGTATTTTCTACACGTGGAACAACAATTATGGATTTGACTGAAAACAGGTAAGTTAAAGAGTTTTGATCCTTAAAAAATTGCCTTCATATATATATATATATACTGTGATAAATAAATATGCTATTTTAAGTAACTAGTGATGAGCAAAACAGACATTGAAATCGAACCAGGTCTCGATTCACATATAGTTTTTGCAGCACCAGCAGTAAAATTTGTCTTTCAGTCGGCTTCACAATTGTGAAACTTATTCAAAGGAGTTTTTGGCCAGTTTTAAATGTTTTTCTATGTTGCAAAATATGAAATGTTTCTCCCTAAAGCCTTACTTACCCTTACCCTTACTTGTGTTTTTTTTTCCTGCAGCTTCATAAAATATATAATCTGACACACACCGGCAAAATCATTCACCACCGCAGAGGAGTGTATGCTGCATATTATCCATGTTAGGGAACACTGAAACACCCCACTGTGCACATTACTGTGTTGTCTCTGCAGAAAATTCTCACTATGTGGCAAACGTCTCCTTTCTTGTTTCTAATTCCTGTTAAAAAGGTTGATTATATGCACTGTCTAAGCATCGTGGAGCTTCAAGTTTCTTTTCTGTCTTTGATGCACCTTTCAGATTGTGATTGCCAAAATTGTCATCATAATTGGCATTGGCAAAGTGTTTGATTGTACTACCCAAATATGTCTGGCAGCTCAACAAAATGTGTATTGTGACAGGACATGAATCCTGGGATTTTTTTGCACTGGTGATATTTATTAGAACACTGAAAGACAGGCAGATGTATGCGGAAATAATGCATGTAAATGTTTCCAGACAAGACTAATTGTCAGTATTCGAGTCTCCATTTTAGTCAAAACCCATACACATATGCTTTCTAAGATAATCCCCAAACTGTTTATGAAGAAAAACTAAGAACTGTGACACAAATCTCAAAATATTCAAAATGCAAAAACAGAGAAAATGCAGTACTCTTGAGATTTTCTGTAAATGAATTCCATTTCATTTGATTGAATTGCTGTTTAACTGAGTGATTTAAATGATCTATCTGACCAAGTGCTGTAATTTTAACATGTACCTAGGGTTTTTCTAATTTAAAAATTTTTTATAAAAAATAGATAAATAGGAATTGATGAGCCAAATCTGGTTAGATGGCCAGTTTTTGTCAAAAATTTTCTTATGCTACTTTAAAATGTTATCCTCCTCTTTACATTCTTTGTCAGTGTTCTTTTTTATTGTTTCCAGCTGTCGGATATCCGCTACTAGTATAAGTCAGTTCTTCATTCCCAACACTTGCAGAGCAATTTAGAATTCACTCCCACCATAATAACATGCCTTCTTACAAGAAGAATTAACAGACTAAATCATACAGGGAAAACATTTAAAGGAGAATATGCACACTTCATTCAGAAAGCACTGCACTCCACATGCAAAGGTATTTACAACAGCAGCCTCCACAAGGTGACATATCCATACAGTTTAACCACCCCTCTCTTTCTCTCTACAGTGTATGCATTGTGGCCTGCAGGGGGCGTACCAGCTCCCCAAACCTGACACAGACACGTGTTTACAAGCACAACACATACTTTATTCTGCTGTAGGAAACACCTTCTTTTCGTTTCCCACCTGCACAACACAGTACACTAAAGCACCAAGCACAGTTTATAAAGCACACAGCCCCTTCATTTCTTTCTTTCTTTCTTTCTTTCTTTCTTTCTTTCTTTCTTTCTTTCTTTCTTTCTTTCTTTCTTTCTTTCTTTCTTTCTTTCTTTCTTTCTTTCTTTCTTTCATTCTTTAGCAAGCTCCATCCACTCCCTCCTGACTCTGACTCCTAGAACAATAGCAAGAGACTTCTTTTATCCTGCACCTGGGAGTACTTCCAGTGGCCCGTTACTGTGGTCCAGAAGTACGTCCGGGTGAGACGGAATCCTGACAGCACCCACGGAACCCAACAGGGCTGTGCCATACTCCAAATCCCATGTTGGGCTGTGCTTGTTCTTTCCCCAGGTCCTTCCTTTATGAAGGCATATACAGATATCTCTCCATTATAATAAAAAAAATCTTGGGTCGAGACGTAATTTTCTCTGAGACACTTTAACAATCCGCAAGACAAGGAAGTGAGACAAAAGGACAGCTGCTGTACAGGCTTTTAAATGATCGACATGCAGCGCGACATGCAGATCACGCAGCTCGCACAAGCAGCAGCAGCAAGCCAGCTGATCGAGCATAGAGGAGGTAAAATAATTTATTTGTTTCCCATTGTATCACCGTTTAAGAGGGAGTTTCTGAGGAGCAAGCGCATCTCCTTAGCGTGCATTCAGCCCCCCTCAAAACAACACGAGAGGCAGAGATGTGAAGTGGCTGGCACGTAGCGTGCCCCCCGGGGATAACTCATTCATTACAGCTTTATTACTGGCAAATATCAAGAAATAAAAAATGAATGAAATGAAAATAACAATCTCTTTAAATTGTATATCTGGTTAACTAAACGCGGGGGTGGGCAAGTGAAGTGAGCAGGGGGCAGAGCCCCCTAGTGTGTGTGTATGTATATATATATATATATATATATATATATATATATAGTGATCCCTCGCTATATCGCGCTTCGCCTTTCGCGGCTTCACTCCATCGCGGATTTTATATGTAAGCATATTTAAATATATATCGCGGATTTTTCGCTGCTTCGCGGGTTTCTGCGGACAATAGGTCTTTTAATTTCTGGTACATGCTTCCTCAGTTGGTTTGCCCAGTTGATTTCATACAAGTGACGCTATTGGCAGATGGCTGAGAAGCTATCCAGCTTACTCTCTCTCTCTCTCTCTCTCTCTCTCTTGCGCTGACGTAGGGGGGTGTGAGCAGGGGGGCTGTGTGCAGCTGCTTCCTGAAGGATATGCTGCACGGAGCTTCGCATACTTAAAAGCTCAAAGGGCACGTATTGATTTTTTTTATCTGTCTCTCGCTATCTCTCTCTCTTCCTGCTCCTGACAGAGGGGGTGTGAGCTGCCGCCTTCAACAGCTTTGTACCGGCGGTGCTTCGCATACTTAAAAGCCAAAAAGCCGTATTGATTTTTTTTTTGACTGCTTGCTTTGCACTCCTTTGGAAAGGAAGATATGTTTGCATTCTTTTAATTGTGAGACAGAACTGTCATCTCTGTCTTGTCATGGAGCACAGTTTAAACTTTTGAAAAAGAGACAAATGTTTGTTTGCAGTGTTTGAATAACGTTCCTGTCTCTCTACAACCTCCTGTGTTTCTGCGCAAATCTGTGACCCAAGCATGACATTCTAAAAATAACCATATAAACATATGGTTTCTACTTCGCGGATTTTCCTATTTCGCGGGTGGCTCTGGAACACAACCCCCGCGATGGAGGAGGGATTACTGTATATATATATATACAAGAACCAAACTGTCCATTAAAGACATAATGCACCTAATATCACTTTGCCAAAAAACTCACTTTCAATTCAAATACTACACTCAGAAAGAAGGCATGCCAAAGGGATCGCCTTAGCTGAACTGGTAATGCAGCGATTTGAAAATGTGGCTCTATCCCAGTTCACACCCAAAATTTGGATACACTACATAGACAACACATTCGTCATACTAAAAAATGACCAGTTGAATGAATTCTACAACCACATCAAAACAATATTCCCTGCAATCCAATTCACAATGGAAAAAGAAATTAACCGACACATCAGCTTCCTGGACATCTACATCGTTCACCGTACAGAATGCTACGCAGACAAGATATTACACTTCACCAGCAACCACCCGGTATCTCATAAACGGAGCTGTGTTAAAACTCTATTCAGAACAGTCCACACCCATTGTAATACGAAAGAAACAAAAATGAATGAGAGACGCTATCTCTTCCATCTTTTCACTTCAAACGGATACTCAAACACATTCATTAATCGGAGCTTACACAGAAGACGCCAAAAAAACTCAACAAACAATCGACTTGAATCAGAACCCCCACCCCACCTGGCACTCACTCCCTTATCACCACAAGGGGTCTGAAGGTACAGCGCGCATCCTGGCCAAGTCAGGTGACAGAATAGCACACAAACCCACAAACAATTTGTGCACGGTCCTCTTTAATGCTAAAAACAAGAAATCGATAGCAGAAACATGGAACGCAGTTTATAGCATTCCATGCAGTTCTTGCTCAGCGGTATACATAGGACAAACTTCAAAAAGAATCGCAACACATATACAGGAACATCACAACGCAGTCAGAAGAAACTCACTATCATTGATCTACACGCATACTAAGTCAACAGGACATTCATTTAACTGGCACAATGTACAAGTAAAATTCAAGGCCAGTACTAAAAGTGCCAGAGAGCAGGCCGAATCTTGGCTATAAAATGAGAACGCCATCAACAGACACTTGGACATAAATCCAGCATATGCAAACTTAAGAAGAACATGTTCATAATAAATAAACTGTACACCCAATACACCCCCCGACCACACTGACTTAGCCACCTCCCCCACCCCCACGTAATTTTTTGCTATATATTGCCTTTGATTCTTGTAAGTCTAAGCATTATCCTCTGATGAAGACCCCTGGCAGGGGTTGAAAGCTCAGGAATAAAAACTACTTTATGATACGTGATTCATTTTTTTCTCCCTTTGTGGATCTCCAGCTGCAAATATGCAAACCGTATCACAGACCGTCTCTTCCATATATATATATATATATATATATATATATATATATATATATATATATATACTAGCAAAATACCCGCGCTTCGCAGCGGAGAAGTAGTGTGTTAAAGAGGTTATGTAAACATATATATACATAAACATATATACATATATATACATATCTACATATACACATATCTAC